>NC_069711.1:33355237-33427737 GCF_027358585.1 Pangasianodon hypophthalmus | reverse complement strand
TTGTTTAGATTTTGCAGTAAACGTAACTATAAGTGGATAAAAAGTATGAAGTTGGAATAAATGTTTTTGTTGTTGTGCTGTATTTATGATCCTCGTATGGAATAAAACCCCTGTTCCGTGATTGCTGTGCTTTATAAACATGGCCTCAGTGTCAGATTTGTGAAAAAAAAAACTCATTAAAACATTAAAACTCACTAATTGTCGCAGAACTAATGCTTTAGTGGCTCCTCTTCACCGCCCACCACTTCAGTAATGTCCTTCCCCGCGCTCGCTCCGGGCAGCTCTTATATTTGTGGAGAATATTAAATACGTTGTCGCTAAAGGAAGTGTTAAATGAAGGGAAATGTTTTCAGACTGATCTAATTCAGACAGCGAATCTGCAGGCGTTTTTACCTGTAATGGACTTGGTAAATTGAAAAACAAGCCTCCTGAGTGGTTTAGAAATCCATTTGCTCATGTCTTCGGTTCCACTCTGATCCCGTAGTCAGCCGTGTAATTCCAAAGAAGAAAAAAACACCTTATTTTTGGAACTTTTTAAACGAATTCCTGTTTGTGTTGCTGAGAAACGCTAAGCTCGTGACGGATTCAGGAACGCGTGGAAATGACGGCTCATTATTCACAGCGCTTTGGGCCTCTCAGACCTAAGTAATATTCTCAGAAATCCGCCTCAGGCTTCATATGCTAATGAAAAAAAACAAAAAAAACAAACATAAACCCCAGAACATCCAGAATAGTGGCGGGACAATATATTCAGCAACGGCTCGCCTGCTGTTCCGATTCATTTTTAATGCAGTAGTTAAGACGGCAGCTCTGAAGAGATATATTTAAAGAGAAGAATCTCAGCAGGTCTGTTATATCATGCTAAAGCCACTAACGTTGCACAAGTTACATACTGCAAACGTGATGACACACACATTATGTAGGGTATAAAACACTCTGCGTCAGGCTGTTATAGGAAAACAATCAACAGCGGGTCGGTGTGATGAAGTGCGGCTCCTGTTATCACCCTGAAGTTGATTATTTTCCTGTAAAACCACGTCATGTTTTATTAAAGACCGTATCACTTACGTTATAGCAGCTATAAACAGTCGTTCCCTCACCAGCTTCTCCTCTTGCCCTGAAAACCTAACGTCTGCTTTGTGACAATGGCCACTGTTAAAAGCGTTATACAAATAAAATACATTGAAATTAAAGTTCTAGCTTTACCTCTGACTGTGACAAAGCCCTGACACTGGAGACTCCTTCCATGAATGTTACATAAACATCTCCTTACAGAAAAACTTCACCATTTTTTTAAAATCCGTTTATATGGAGCTGTTACTATAGAAACGATAGCATATTAGAATGAGTGCATTCATATAAACCTGTGATTTCAGGGTTCAAGGTTCTTTATTTGTCACATACATTACATACATATTCAATAGATCACGTATTAATGTAGTGAGATGTTTTTCCTTAGTGCCTCGTCCCACAGTGCAACAGTGATACATAATAAAACAGAATATATTAAAAGCAGAATATAATGAATAAAATAAAGAAGTAAATAGAATAGAAGCTAGTAGACAAAATATAGACGTTATATGTAAAAATATGTTTAGCAGCTTGGAGGAAAGCTTAGCAGCTTTTAGAGGAGTGTAGTGTGCAAAAGAGATTTGCAGACAGAGCTGCTGTTCTAGAAAATGAATCAACACCTTCTGACCAATCACAATCCATGATTCAACAGCGCATTGACAGTGTAGGAAAGCTCTGACATCATGATAATGATGTCATGTTCACAATGTCATTTCATGACCTCTAACATCTTTTGCTCGCCTACGAAGAAAACATCGCTACAAATGTAGATCTAACTGCATTAAAAAAAGGTCTATGACAATCCTAAACATAGCCTCTGCCACCGGAGCGCTGTAGAAAGAACCCTCGCTGATGTAAGTGGAACAAATTGCTAAAGCAGGAGAGCCGAGGCGGCGTAATTAAAGCCGTAAATCACCATCAGAGAGACAGACGGGTCACACCGAGCCATTTAAAGTCCCAACAGTGTGAAAAGACGACACATAACCGGCTAAGTGGAGCAGAGAGAGACGCTACATCACTGACAGGGTGTGGAACCTCCGTTTGTCAGCGGTAGAGAAGCTACATCACACTCCTCTCCATGCTGCACACTTTTCAGCAGGAGGCTTCAATATCATCCGAGAAAAAGTTAAAAAAAAGGACAAATATTCATCGTTAGCTAGCTCGAGATCCACTTCCCGCTCTATAATTAGCTAGCTAGTTCATTTACTACCATTTACCTTTAGGAACTATTTACCCACATTGTATAATTAGCTATATTAGAGTTTAACACAGTTTTAAAAAAATATCATGTAAATTAGCACAAATTAGCATTTAACAATGTTGCGCTAGCTAGCTAAGGTAATATTTAGCTACTGAAATGACAGACCATGTTTTTAATGCCTTGTTTTATTTACAAAATTAGCAAATATATGTAGTTAAACCAATGCCAATGATTTACGTAATGCAATATATATATATATTAATGCTGTGCAAAAAGTCTTAGACACCCTGTGTACAAACTTTGTTATAGATTTGTATTTTCTGACTTCTAGATTATTGATTCAGTACAAAAACATTTTAGATTCCAAACGTTAGTTTTCCAGCATAAAATGAAATGTTACAGAAGAATGTTTGTATGTCAGTAAAGAAAGCAGCAGATTCCATAAGAGACACTTTTCAGATAAAAACATAATGAAGGCTGCTGGGTTTCGCTGCAGAAATAAGAAGCGAGTCGACAGTCAAAGTCTCCAGAAGAACTGTGGCTGCTTCTGCAAGATGCTCAGTAACACTTCCAGCTCATTTCCTTATAAAACTGCACACACTGCACCTGAGACTACTATTTAAAAAAAAAAAAAAAAAAAAAAAAAGGGAAAGCGTCGTTTACTGCATGTTATAGTATTTTTTTTTAGTGTAGAAACATTTAATTTTATTATTTTTGAAGGCATCTTTGCTCTACAGCATTTCTTTGCATGTGAATAAGACTTTATGTATGTGTATATATATATATATATATATATATATATATATATATATATATATATATATATATATGGCTGCTAGATAACTAGCCATTTATGTTTAAATAACATTCTCCAAGGACAGATCAACAAAAAAGCTAATCCTACATAGCTAGCTATTGCACAAAAAAAGGTTTTAACTAATTCTCTAATTCTTGTTTTTTTTTTTTTCGTTATTTTTATAATGTACCAAGTGTGCTAGCTAGTTTTATACTGTCTTATATTAATATAATTATATATTGTCTAGCAAAGAAATACGTAGTTTGTAATGACAAATTGACTTTGTTTTTAAAGTTGCATCTGATGTACTGCTTAGCATTTAATTACACAATATTATAAATTAGCCTAATGTTCACTCACAAGCAAATATAGCTAGTAGTGTAAATTATCAAATATGCTAGCTAACTTAATGTTTGCTTGCTTACACTGTGCAATTACAAACTATATAATTTGTTAGTTGACTAGTTTTAATTATAAACTAAAATTTTTTGCATTAGATGACTTGCTAGCAAATCTAGCTAGCTACATAGAATTTAATTACATATTATTATTATTATTATTATTATTATTATTATTATTTAGCTTAATGTTAACTCAATTGCTAGCAAAACTGGTTAGTGATTTAAATGATAAAATATGCTAGTTAACTTATTGTTAGCTAAATTTTTGCAAACTTTGTTAGTGTTTCAGATTATAAATTACACTAGTTAACTTTAATGTTAGTTAGCTTGCTCAAAAATTTGGCAAGTAATTTACATTTTAAATAATGCTTGTTAACTCAGTGTTAGCTAGTGTGCTTACACAGTTGGCTAGTGGTTTAAATGATAAAAGTTAACTTAATTTTAGCTTTTCTGCTCAAATTTCTGGCTAGCAGTTTAAATGATGAAATATGCTAGGTAATGTCATGTCTACTATCTTACACACAAACATGTCTGCTTGTTTTAATTTGAGCAATATACTATAGTTTATAGAGAGTTTGTTAGCCAACTACTAATTTAGATGATACACTAAAATTGTTTACCTGGCATTAGCATTAGCTAACTCGCTAGCATATCTGGGATCTGGGCTAGCTACATCATATCAGATAGCTACTGGAACAGTGATAAAGTTAACATTAATGTTAGCTAAGCTCATTCTTATGTAATCAATATTTTAAATGTAAATAGAGTGGATAGCGGTGATGCTACATACAGTAAATCACATGATCAATGATCACATGATGACATTTTATGATTGGCTGATTGAATTGAACCTACGCTGTCACTGGGAAAAATCAGGACGTGTTTGCAATCAGCACGTATTGTGTTTTTTTGGGTTGGTATGTGTGTGTGTGTGTGGGTTCAGCCGAGTCAACAACACACACATACACACAGACACACACACACACACACACACACACACTCCATCAGTGCTTTAGTCGCCATGGTGAGACCTTAGTGGCGGTTTGTCACTCTGAACCTGATTAACAGTGACAAAGACAGACTGGAGCTGTAAACAGAAACGAGACAGACGCTGAACACACTGAACGCCTGAAGCTAGTAATTACTTCTGTCAACTGGGCGTCATTCAAAAAATGTGTGTGTGTGTGTGTGTGTGTGTTACATTAATAACTATCCTACTCTATTTTTAAAGCGTGTGCATGTTCGGACAGATTCCTATTTCTGCGTAAACTTTAATCTTAAAGGTGCACTGCTCTGTTTTTAACTCTTACAATTACAAATAACAAAGAAACAGAAAAAGTAGCAAACACGTTAAAATATCACTGCGCTCAAAGCAAGTAAGGGAAAAAAAATGCCTGAAGAATTGTCTTCTCCTTCCTGTCAATCATGTGATAGACACACCTCTACGTTTTTACGAACAAGAACTCAAACATGGCGGATTTTTTACAGGAATACTGCTGCTGTGTAAAAGCAGTATGTGCACTGAAAACCATAACAAGTTGACTGTACTCAACTGATTGAGAAAACTCATTCCCTCTATCCAATTGAGTAATGGGGTCTTTCAAAACTTGTAAATTTAAGTTCATTTAACTTGATGCTTATGTAGACTGTACTTAAATTGTTAAGTTTAATTCATATAGTAAATATGTAGCATTTACTGACTGTGAATCGAACCCGGGTCGCGGTGCCGAGAGCGCCACATGCTAGCCACACCAAAATAATGAAGTTCACTTAACTTCGTGTTCATTTCAAGTGTACTTAAAGACAGGGTGTACCAGACGTCTCCATGAACATGGAGACTAAATGAACACTTTTTAGCAAAATCATGCTCTACGATTGCCATTTCTTTGTAAACACACACGGAGTCGACGAGACGAAGACGATCGCCTTTTGTAATTATCTACCGATCAGTGCCGATTAGTTTTCTTGTTGCCAAGCGGAACTCCTTGCATGGCCAATCCCATGAAAGAAAGCCCAGAGTGAGCTATTTTAATAAATCATGACTTTGAGTTCATAACAATTAAGGTTAAGTATTTTCTAGGTAAACAAGTTAAACTAATTTAGATTTTTGATTTATGGATACAAAACGCAACATTTTAAGTAATGTTTAGTCATGAATACTTGATTGTTTAAGTAAAGACAACATTAGGGTTTACAGTGTGGGAAAATAATCAACAATGGGGTGGTGTGATGAAGTGGAGGTCCTGTTACCACCCGGAAGTTGATTTTCTTATAACATCACCGCCTGAACTGTTTTATTCCTTGTATACAACCGCAATTTTCCAATGATTAACATTTTTTATTAAAAAATTCTCTCAGGGCACTGCGCTTTTCCCAACACAATGTTCTCATGTTGTGGCGTGTGCTCATTGTTTTGCTCCGCCCCTTTTTCTTATTTTTTGTGTCACCTGATTGTGTCCAGCTTGTGTTGGTTTGTGATTAGTTTGCCTATTTATACCGTCATGTGTCTTTGTCTAATTGCGAAGTCTTGTAGAGTTCTCCTTACGTTACTAAGCATTATTTCATTTCCGATTCGTTCCTGAATGTCGTTTATGATTACGGACTACTGCACTTGCGCCCTGAACAATCTGATCAATTATTACAGACACATCATACTTTTTATCCGTTTATAGCAGAGCTGCCACAATACCACTTTTTTTTTTTCAACACTGAATCCTTGAGTATCAACAGACACCCATACCCATCTGATATTGTTTTCTTTACTTTTTAACTTTTTGAAGCACTTCACATTTACACTCTTCCACACGACAATCACTTACTGTAGTATAAAGTAGAAAGTATAAATAGAATAAAATCAATCTTAACAAACAAAAAAAAGTCACGTCTCTTTCTAGGTAAACATTTCAATTTCCAAATTACGTTTCTTTCCCAAATCTGTAAATGTAACTAGTTTATAGCTATATTTAATGTTGTGAAACCTCCACGAAACCTGTGCTCACTTATGTTACGGCAGCTATAAATTCAATTCATTTCAATTTTATTCGTATAGTGCTTTTAACAATGGCCATTCAGGATATAAATTTTAAACTCTATAAATTTATCCCTAATGATCAAGCCAGAGGTGAAGGTGGTGAGGAAAAACTTCCTGAGACGACATGAGGAAGAAACCTCGAGAGGAACCAGACTCAGAAGGGAACTCATCCTCATCTGGGTGATAAAGGATAGTGCCATTATAAATAAATCCCTTCTATAACTGTGTACTATATCGTCAAAAAGTGCAATTGTGTAACCAAGAAATTCTTTATAGTTTTAACACAAAGTCTATTTTGTTGAAGTTATCAACTGTTCACTGATGGAGACTTGAGTGCAAAACTGTTTGTGGGAATTGCAGTCCTAAAGCTATCAAAGCAATTGTAGTCCTAAACCATCATAGCAAAACAGTTCATATGAATTGCAGTCTAAAGCCATCTTCATGGTTTCTAAGTGGCATCATCCTCAGTTATCTCATTGCTCTTCAGGCTGTGTGTGTGGAGCAATCCTCAGGAGCAGCGAGTGATCTCTGAGTGATGAGAACTCCAAGCAGAAGTAGAGCATCAGGATGGATCAAGCAGGTCCGGAGAGCAGAAGGAGTCAGGATCACTGGCATCTCAGGAGTAGCATGTGTAGCTTGACAGAGAGAGAGAGAGAGAGAGAGAGAGAGAGGGAGAGGAAGAGATTATTAGGTATGCTAATTGTCATGTAATGGTTAAGCACAATGTACTTTGCATGCAGAGTGCAAGCAGGGACTCCGGCAAGACTAGCTATGACAGCATAACTAAAAGGGAGAGCCAGAAGGTAACACAGACATGAGGGCGCCCTGGGACATAAAGCAGCAGCCACTCCACCGTCGACAAACCTGCGTGAGCCAGTCAAGTCGGGGGGACGACAGCATCCAGACATCCCAGTTCACCACGACACTCTACAGCTTTACCTCTGACTGTTATGGAGGAAATATTCCAACATGTCTCCAGTGCCAATGCATCTCATTTGTTTTCTGTCTTGTAGCTAGCAATTTACTTTTATTCAGCAGCACTGGAACTAAAAGCTTGCAAATTAAAATTAAGTACATTTAAAAAGTACATTAAAAAATAATATGAGGCTTATTTATATTCTTGTGCTTGATGTTTTCTGAGCCATGACATTTTTCAGTCCGCATTTTTTTTTTTTTTCTCCAAACAGCTACAAGCATTGAAATGATTTGTCCTGACTTGACTTGGAATTAAATGAAATACTTCAGGATTGAATAGTGCTCCACACACACACACACACACACACACACACACATGCACAAATTTGCATAAAGCCAAAACGGAAGAAATGAATAAAAACACTCGAGTCTTGTCCCATCATGTTGTGTTTGTTGAATGACACTGTATTCCTGCTTCTTTAAAAACAAGAACAGTCATGTGGCAAGTTTTAAAGCCCCAGTGTTGGAATTAAAGTACAAAAATAAATAGACAGTTGTGAAATTAAGACTACATTAAAAGATGTAACATGGTGTAATTTGACAGGTCTCTAAATCAAAAAAAAAAAAAAAACACAAAAACCATAAAGCATTAAAAAAAACTCTATCTTGAAGATGTTACAAGTTACAGCTTTACCTCTGACTGTTACAGAGTACTGACACTGGAGACTCCTTCCATAAAGGTTAAATAAATCTCTTTACAGAAAGTGTCACCATATCAACCATTTTTTAAATCTGTTTATTTTTATTGGGGTTTCCGCCATACACGTCCTTGCGAAGGAGCTGTTACTATAGCAACGAGAACATAGTAGACACAAATCAACACCTTCTGACCAATCAGATTCAAGAATTCAAAAGCAATATATACAGATAAAGTAGATGACATATTAGTCTCGTGCTGTTCTGTATGTTATGAGAATAGTACATTTTGGTAGAATAATTAACGTGGATCAGTGTGCTCATTCCTTATTTGCTGTCATGTTTATTGTATATAACAAGCTGGAAGTGGGAAAGAGGTTCATTATCATAATAACCGCTCTACAGCTACGCATCCTTTAATACAGAAAGATATACAGCAGTAACTGTATCGCTCTGAGAAGCTGTTTAAAGTCTCCTTTCTCATTCGCGCTTAATGATCGACCCGGTGCAGTGCTTAAAGCCTCAGCAGAGACGCGTGAGAGCGCAGCACGCGGCTCATTAACACACAGCACCGTTAACAAACAAGCGCTGACCCGAGAAGATGCACGAGACAGAGACACCGAGTCAATCACAGACAAAATGGTGTCGGATCACACTGTACATGTATAGTGCTGTTAACAATAAATACTGTCACAGAGCAGCAGAAATCCAGATGTGGCTTTAGATCCATAATGAACAAGCCAGAGGCCACAGTGGCGAGGAAAAGCTCCCTGAGACGACACGAGGAAGAAGAAACGTCGTCTCCTGGGTGACACCGAGTATCACGATGAGATTCTAAATCATTACAGCACACAGGTGTAGAAGAGTAAAGATAAACCCTACTGAGTGCGATGAAATGATGTTCAGCATGAACACATGGAGAGCTGGATACACAGAGGGATACATAGAGACAGAAGGGATGAAACGCACATAAATAGACAGCGATAAAAGAATGACAGACAAAGACATATGGAGCGAGAGAAAATAGAAAGCAAGTGACAAAAAAACTGAGACAGAGACGGCTCAGAAGAAGACAGAGAAGACAAGAGAGAGAAAGAGAACCTCAAAGATAAATAAACAGCAAAAGAGAGACATGGATGAAGCTTAAAAAAGAAAAGAAAGCACGAGAGATACAGAGAGAAAGACAGAGGGAGACACAGGACAAAGGAAGCATGGGGAGAGAGAGAGAGAGAGAGAGAGAGAGAGAGAAACAGAGTACGATATGGAAAAAGAAAGGAAATTAGACACATTGAGACAGATAATAAATAAAGTCAAATAAAGACACACACTAACAAAAGAGAAAGATTAAATGAGAGACACAGAGAGAGAGAAAGAGAGAGAGAGAGAGAGAGAGAGAAAGTACGACATGAGCGAGAAAGTGGGAGAGAGGCACTGAACAAAACACAGATATCGAAATAAAAAAAGAAGAAAAGAAGCTAGACACAGAAAGATGAACTTGCTCTGTCTCTCAAAAAACAGGGTACAGATTTGAACAAATGATAGTCATGTGGTTAGATTTCTAGATTTCATACGAAAAACGGTTATAACAAGATAACATGTCTACATATTACAGCCTGTTCTGGATGCTGATTGGTCAGAAGCTGTTGATTAATTGTTTATAACGGCAGCTCTGACAGTAGCGCAGGTTTATATAATGCCCTCGTTCTAATACGTGATGGTTTCTATAGTAACAGCTCATTCACAGGGACACGTACGGTGGACAAGTTGATACGGTTACAGTCTCGAGGCAGGTCCAGGGTAAATCAGGATTATGGTGAAATGTGGAGGGAAGAAAATGGAGCCAGTTACCAAAAGACAACACACACATTCTTAAACATAAACACTATGTATTATTTACAACATTTGTGGCCAACTAATAGATCACTAATACTTTTTGGAAACTGGACACGTGTGACGTTAACAGAAAGGACTTATCAAAAAAAAAGCAATCTGCTTTTCTTTTACTGTGAACTTTTACTTTTACATTTTGAAGAGACTCAGCAAAACAAGTTCTATCTTCCCCACCTTTCCCGACACAAAGCCAAAAGCAACAGTTTGTCACTGAATAAACCCAGATGAAACTGCGTGGTGATGAACGTGCCCCTGTTTCCCTTTAAGAAGCCAGTGAAGGGCAGCGACAAGTCAAAGTTAAATACTTTGGGATTTAAACATGAATTGTACGAGAAGTTTCAGTTCAAGTTTGTTTGGATAGTCTTGTGCTAGTCTAGCATGAGATTCTGCTCTCTCTCTCTCTCTCTTAATCCTGTTTTTTTCTTTCTAAAGCACTTCCTGTTGGCTCTTACTGATGAAACATACCCTACATATCTACATGAACACAAACGACAACCACAGCAACTATCCGAAACTTTTGCATAGACAACATGCGTTCTTAAGGTATTGTGGTAGTTATGAGGCTCAGTACTCAAAAGGGCGTTAAAGAGAATCGTTACAACTTTGAAACATTTCCAGTAACATTATGAAATTTCGACTTAGTAGTACGGCACTTTATAAAATGGATGTAATATTCAGTTAGCTACGGGCAACTCTCGACCTTTTCTTGACTCGGACAAATCTGTTCCAGAGTTCTTTTCCTTTTTCTATAGAACATGCAATTTCTTGCACGGCATTTTCAATCGCTGTTATTTGAATACGGCAAAAATTTATAACGCAACACCAGCACAAGCCGCACTCTGGGTGTTGCAGCAAGGGGGCGCTATAGTCAGCTACGGGCAGATCCTAAGTTTCTCTCCACCTTGACACATCAGATCCTAACTCATAATTCCCACAATCTGACTAGGAAAAAAAAGAAAACACCCCCTCAGAATTCCTACTCGGGAACTCGGGACAGTCTCCTCAACCGATTTCCTCCGAGTTCAGCAACATGGCCGCTCACAGCATCAGTAGTAAACAAAGTAGCACTTATTTAAACTTTAAACAAGTTAGACTGTATATACAAATATTAGCTTTAGATCAATCAAAATATTCGCTTGTTAAAACTATAACTATACAGTTCACTGTTTTGAAGAGGAAAATATGCATCACTCGTCACAGTTAGCAGGCTAGCTTATCGCTAGCAGAAGACGAACATTGAGGCCTCCGTGTTTTTTCTCACTTTATAGCTCAAACACACAGAGGTCGAAAATGGAGTCATTCCGAGCTCCCACTTCATAGGTAAGTTGAATACAGCACTACTTTGCATGGCTCGAAGCGTGTTTGTTCACACACATATCTAGAGTAAGTTTCAGCCTTTAAACCCAAGGCTCCTCCTCTGCTGTGATCTGATTGGGCAAGAGCCATTGCAGTGAAGAGCCAATAGGAATCGGAAGCATGCTGATACGCTAATTGTGGGTGTAACCACACAACCCGTCCGGTGTCAGCGTATACAGTACAGTAACTGCATTTACATTTAAAAATAAGGTGAACATTCCTGTAAGACGACCTTTATAGAAGGAGTCTCCAGTTTCAGTCAGACTTAAAGCTGTAACTTTAAGTTTTAAGGAGTTTTAAGGAGTTTGACTTCTTGCTTTCTCAGTCACAGGACAAGCTGTGTTTTGTTTTTGTCTTATTAACTTCAAGAGAGAGAAGAAAGGCGAGGATGGCGAGAGAACGACTGTTTATAGCTGCTTTTAACAAACGTTTCATGGACGTTCAACAACGTTACATCTATCTGTAAACGGATAAAAAGTATGACATGGTTTTATAATGAATAAAAAAAATGATTCATGATCAGAAGCAAATTGCCGTGAGGGATAAACCACTGTGTGGTGTGCTGTTATTGGAAAGTAATCAACATTTTTGGTGGTAACAGTATCTCGGCTTCATCACCCCACCCATCGATTATTATTGATTCTTTCAGTATTTATTCATTACTTATCTATGAGCCAGCACCAAACGCTTTTGGAACATACAAGAAATAATTCCTGACTAAAGGGCAGATTTATATTGGAAAAGGTTTGCATCCTGACTTAATGCTGATAAAGTCTTGTCATTTTGATTCGAGTTTCCTGCGATTGTTTTCGGACTGTTTTTGGCCCCAGTCTGTCTAAATGATCTCCAGTCTGCTGGAACTACACTGCTGCTTTCTCCTCACATGGAGTGCATCAGGAATGTTATTGTTTTAAGAGGAGTGGAAGAATCCTTTGACAATCGCCAACAGGAAAGCCATAAAAAAACACTTACAACACGTCTTAACATCTAGAGCCCTTTCCCTCGCGTTTCCCGTAACCCTGACATACATGATTCACGTCTGCTGTTTAGACTCTGTGCACATGTAGTGCATTTGTTTTTATTTTTTCCACATTTCACCAATTCACATTATTCATTTATTTTCACACGTTATTTTTTCACATATTCCTTTAGCTTCAAATTAAAGTTTCGCATGATTCTTTGATTTTCACCTCAATTTTTCATGATTCCTCTATTTTCATCTCCATGTTTCACAATTCTGTTGATTTTCACACATTCACAGGAATCTTTTTCACAAGATTCCTTTATTTTCCCATTAATTGACGATGGATCATTTATTTTCCACTCATTTTTCACGATTCATTGATTTTCACAGAAATCTTTTCACAACTCTTTTATTTTTGCACTATTTTTTCACATGATTCTTTTATTTTCATGTTAATTTTTCATTATTCCTTTAATTTCACCCATTAATTTTTGATTATTCTTTTATTTTCATGTTCATTTTTCATGCGATTCCTTTATTTTCACATTAATATTTGACAGTTCTTTTATTTTCATGTAAAGTTTTCACACGATTACTTTACTTTAACATAAATTTTTCACTTTTTTCATATAATTCTTTTATTTTCCAGTTAAACAAATAGTGTTCTAGCGACTGTAAAGGACGGAATAAAAGCTACTGCGCTAATATTAATGCTAAAAACCACTTGCTTTTTTGAACAGCACAATGTTCAGAATACAACATCAAGTTGCTAAAACACGTATACGTTCTTGTGAAACAAAGCCAGAATTACGTAACAGCAGGCCACTTGCATCACAAGGTTGATAACTAGCAAAACTTTTTAACTAGCAGTTACTGAAGGCAGGAGAGTGTGGTTTATTTAGGGCGATCCAACAATCATCGCCTGTAGCAGGGGTCAGAACACAGGTAAGCGAGATAAAGACAGCATTTTAACAGCAGTCTGTAATTTTGAGTCTGTCGTCTTTGGTGTTGCTTTCTTCTACAGCTGAGTAGTGGATCGCCTTCAAACACAGAACACACTGAGTTTACACACTCGTGTCCTGCCCTAAATAAGTGCACGCTACAATTAGTACAATCCTCCATCTTATTAGCCATTTGATTGTCTCTCTTCCTCTTTGTTGTATAGGAACATCTGCACATCGACGGATAAGATACGTGTTAGGATCCAAAGGTAAAAATCTTCTAACTTCAAAATGCGACAATTCATTCAGATTCTGACAAAACCCACAAAGAGCTGATCTGTTGTTTGTCCCGATACCCACACCATTAGCTTTTGAAATTAGCTTTTAATTGACTTTTTATTGGCACAGTGGGATCCACCTTCACACTCCGCATGAGACTGGCACGCCACTCTGATGGGTCTACGTTTACTTTTTTTTTTTTTTTTTCATTAAGTTTGAGCTTCTCAAGAAAAGCACATTTGTGGCAAAGTGCTTGTCTTGCCTCGGAATCGATTAAAGTTTGCTGATTACCTGAAGTTTGCTGATAGGGAAAGGACACGGAGACAAACAAGAAAAATAAGTGCGATATGAGATAAAATTGCCATGTCTTTAGAATCAACAACTAATTTATGAAGCTGACTTTGGGAGACAAACGGAAAGAGAAAGATGTAATTATTTCCAGGCAAATAGGGGTTAGAATCTGGACAGGCTTAAACTCGCAACGATAAATATTACACGGCACTGGAACAAAACCTGAAATGTTTTTGTGAGGTTTATAGACTGCTTTCTAATCAGTTGTGGCATTTTTAAAATTTAGAATATATATTTTCTATCAAACACAAATTATGAGCTTTATTCCCACAACATTCAATTGAATTAAAGTGCAAAATTACAGATTTACGTGTGCCGAAGTGTTTTCTAAAGAATGACAAATCATGCATTTTATCTGTTTATAGTTACATTTAATGTCATTAAATTTTGTTCTCACTTATAAGAGCGATACACATATGTTCCCTCACTAGTCTGTCTTTTTTCAGCTTGTCATGTTACAGAGAAACTGCAAAGTTATTAAAAAGTTATTATGACTTAGTTATAAAAGGTTCAGTGTGTCCGCGAGGAGACAATTAACGTCAAACCACCTGATTAACATGCAAATGAATACGCCTGAGGTGGAGAATAATAGTCGACTGGCAGACGTGTCATGAAATTGGTTTTAGAAGATATCTTCGTAAGTGTTTTTATATGGCTTTCTAAAAGGGTTCTGGAAGGTTCTGCAAGAGGGCATAATCTATCCACGTGTCGGAGCCACAGAAAATCAGAGGCTACAGGACAGAAACTCCCCCAAAACCTCCCATGACTGATGTACAATGCTAACTCAGGAACACCCCTAAATAGGGCTCCATGGTGCTAACATGTGGGACTTCGTGTAGCAAGTTAATTTAGAAGTATTGCGCTTTTCAAAATGAAGAGAACTCACCTGTCTGGAAGCCAGGAAAAAAAAGCGAAAACAAGAAGACGAGGAAATATATAGCTAGTCCAACATTTGACAAGCAAGCAGCTAATCTTACTCATTTAGCTAGCTTTCTTGGATTATTCATCATTTTGATCAAACTATCTTGATAGCTCTATCCTTTTTGCATGTACAGATCATAAAAACAAACATTTTACCAACGGTGTTTTGTTGTGATGTGATGATTGTTTATCTAATTGAGAAGCTAATGCTACATCTGTAATGCTAGCACTTTCAGACAGTTAGCCTGTAGCTGACACATCGCACTGAAGCATAATATAAACCAGGAGGGCACTTTGCTTTGTCCTGCATGGGAACCTCACAGTCCCTAGAATCATCTCTGCAGAAAAGCAAAGAGAAAATGGTATGAAGATCATCTGAGCCTCTTCGAGTTGTGATGAAAGAGAGAGAAAGAGAGAGAGAGAGAGAAAGAGAGAGAGAGAGAAAACCTTTAAACTGCATTCATTGCCCTCGTAAATAAATTCTTTCTCCATTAATTTAATTGTAGTTACTTAATAATTTATATCAGTAACTAGATATTGTGCTAAATTTTGGGTGGATGCTCCACATAAACAGATTTTAAAAAACGGTGTAATGGTGCATATGGTGAAGTTTTCACTAAGGAGATGTTTATGTAACAGTTACGGAAGGAGTCTCTTCAGACTCCGATTCCGACATCTTCAGGACAGAGGAGTTCGGTTACATGACAAACTGCGTTTGTTTTGCCTAGGTAACTTCAAGAAAGAAACAAAGCAAGGCTGGTGAATGAACAACTGTTAAACAGACGTTACAACAGGAACTGACCTGTTTCTTGCTTCACAACTCTTCTTTATCTCATGTCATGATTTCAATCTCTGATTCTGATCTACAATTCGGGCGACAGCTTCACTAAACGTGAACAGAGCATAAAAAAATGAACATCCTATTTTCTCTCACGTTCTTTTCAGCCTGGTGAAACATCGGGATGTTAGACCTACACACACACACACACACACACACAGAGGCGTATCAATCTCTCAGCATGCTGTGGGATTTCCATCACCCAGAGCAGCAGGAGGCCTGTGGGAATGAAGTGTTTGGCTGAATGCGATGCTCCAGACGACAATGAAGCCACAAAGCTGGAACATATCCATTTTGAAGTTTTAGATGGAGCATGCAGTCGAAATGAAATCATTTAAGGCTTTAGGTCCACTTTGAGGATTATTTTTTTATTTTATTTTATACCAAAGCAGGGTTGAATGCTAGGATCTGATTGGTCAGAAGATGTGCATTATTACTGTATAACAGTGTGTCTCTCGGACGTTCCACAACATTAAATCTGACTAGAAACTGTTAAAATGTGTGACCTGTAGTTCATTAATAAATAAATTAATAAATAAATGCACATCGGGGGTAGCAGCACTCCGCTTGTGCGTAGTGCTGCATCACACCACCCTGGCATGTGTAACCGGTTAGGAAGAGAGAAATATATATATATTTTTATATATATGTGTGTGATGAACTTCCCAAAACTTCCCTTTTGGGCTAGGAACTATAAATTAAGGTGTTTCTTTCAAGTGGGACATTTATCTGTGTTGCGTGCTATACCTTCCGGGAGAGCGCGGGGATGTCAGCCTCAGACCGCGATTAGACGCTGGCGAGGCAAGACGCTCGAGTTCCTCTTCTCTTCTCCCAGTTCAAAACGAGTGTGTGGGAGGAGGATAGCACGCTAACGAATGGATATGTTACTAATGAAGTGTCCCATGTGTTTCCAGATGCAATAAATAGAGGCGTTTAAGGCTGACCCTCTGTTTCCAGTGTGAGTTCTCTTATGTGCAGAATCAGATCTGCTACACATGCATTATGTTCATATAACAGCATGGTCTGTCGTGTGTATTGTACACAAGCGGTCTGTATTGTGATGCATTAATTTACACTGTTTGTGCTACGAATTGTATTTGTTCCTGGTAAAAAAGATAACAGACGTAATCTGTCATGGATGCTGTAGATTTGCACCAGAGCTTTAATGCAGCCATTTGCATATTTTTGGTCCCAAGTGGCACTTCCACAGTTGAAAAAGGTTAAAGCAAGTGTCGTCAAGTGCTTCTTCTCCTGACCAATCAGGTCACAAGTTTCTCAAGCAAAAAACAAACATGAAGCCCAGAGTGCTTGTGAAAAAAAAAGAGAGTCTTGTGAGCAGTTCTCTGGAGACGACATGACATGATATGACACTGAATGGAAAATATTTCATCTCCAACATTCCAACGAAAAAAAACAGCGTGGCTATTTTTGGGATGTTCGTTGGTACGTGACATGATGTCCCCTGCATTCTCTTCATTTTCTGCCTCCAAAACTACAGCGAAGACAAACAACCTCCTCATCACCAATTATACCAATCTTTAATTCATCTGCAAAAAGATCTAATCAACAGCTAGCTAGGCTAGTTAGGTAGCCCATACTAGACTAGCTAACTCTGGTAGGAGTGTTGTTACGGTTACAGTGTGCAAGTAACATGAGCTGAGTTTTTTTTTTTTCAGCACACAATGGACAGTACTTTTGAATATTATGCAGCAGGGAGAAATCCAGAAGCATTAGTTTATCTGTGATATCAGATAAACATCTTATAAAAGGGAAGTGCAGTAATGAGGTCAACTATGAGTCTGTTAAAACCCTGAACGGGAGTTCTCCAACACTTTTCCACATGTTTCTATTACATTTCTTCTGATTCAAGTGATGATGTGTTGAAAAGCTAAACCATAAAAGCAGCCACACACACCATGGAAGAGGACGCACAGCAACACACAAGTAACACACAAGTTACAAACGTTTCAGCCTCAGCTCCAACCCCTCCAAGCATCACGTCTTCATACCATTCTGCGTGTTTGTACTACACATTTTATCATCAGCTTCCAACACAAACTACTATTCTCCACTGTTACTGTATTACTATACTACGCACTACATATTTACATATTACATATACAGTATTTACATATTACTATTGAGATACTGCATTACACTACATGTTTTATACTATTACTATACTGCATTATACTACACTGTAATATAATTCATTACACTACATGTTACCACACTATTACTATACTACATTACAGGGCACTATTACTATACTACACTATTAATATACTAAACTGTTAATATAATCCGTCACACTACATTCTACTATACTACATATTGCCACACTATTACTATACTATACCACCGCATGGTATACTACTCTATTAATATACTACACTAAACTATTACTATTCTACAATACACTATAGAGAACCACCTTCTGAAGCTTTTATTGCCTAATAAGGAGATGTAAAAACTCATGTACACTTTATTTTACATAAATACATAAATATAGGAATTGGCTTTAGTTCAGTGCCTACAATTACGATTACTAGACTACATTATATTATGCTGCACACTACATATTTACATATTACAGGTTTACTAGTTACATATTTACTACTTAGATACTGCATTACACTACGTTTTACTACACTAAACTGTTAATATAGTTCATTACACTACATTTTACTATACTCCATTATATTACACAATTATTATACTACATTACATTCTACTACACTACACTACGTTACCACACTATTATTCTATACTATACAACACCACTGCATGATATACTACACTAATCAAATACTACACTATTACTATACTACATTCATTCCTCAGCACCTGATCGAGAAGCTGAGCCTACTGGGTTTGAACACCTCCCTCTGTAACTGGATCCTGGATTTCCTGACTGGGAGACCTCAGTCAGTCCGGATCGGAAACAGCATCTCCAGCACCACCACACTGAGCACTGGAGCCCCTCAGGGCTGCGTACTCAGCCCGCTGCTGTTCACTCTGCTGACTCACGACTGCGCAGCAATGCACAGCACAAACCACATCATAAAGTTCGCCGATGATACGACCGTGGTGGGTCTCATCAGCAAGAACGACGAGTCAGCATATAGAGAGGAGGTGAAACATCTATCAGCCTGGTGTAAAGCCAACAACCTATCTCTGAACGTGGACAAAACTAAAGAGATGGTTGTTGACTTTAGGAGAGCACAGAGCGACCATTCTCCACTGAACATCGATGGATCCTCCGTGGAGATCGTGAAGAACATCAAATTCCTTGGTGTTCATCTGACGGAGAACCTCAACTGGTCACTCAACACCAGCTCCATCAGCAAGAAAGCCCAGCAGCGTCTCTACTTCCTAAGAAGGCTGAGGAAAGCCCATCTGCCACCCCCCATCCTGACCATGTTCTACAGAGGGACCATCGAGAGCATCCTGAGCATCCTGAGCAGCTGCATCACTTGCACCGTCTCGGATCGCAAGACCCTACAGCGGATAGTGAGGACAGCTGAGAAGATCATCGGGTTCTCTCTCCCCTCTGTCACGGACATTCACACCATACACTGCATCCGAAAGGCCAACAGCATTGTGGACGACCCCACACACCCCTCTCACACACTCTTCACACTACTGCCATCAGAGAAGAGGTTCCGAAGCATTCGGGCTCTCACAACCAGACTGTGCAATAGTTTTTTCCCTCAAGCCATCAGGCTTCTCAACACACACAACTGAACTGGAACTAAACTCACACACACACACACACACACTCATTCAACTTCATACATTCATTAAGTTATTACAAACAAGGTGGCTTTTTCTACTGTTTACATTGTACATTCCACCACTGCTACTGCTGCTCTGCTTGGTTCTTTTGCACATCACTGGCACTGCCACTTTAATACTTGTAAATTTGCACATTGCACTGTATATAGATATATATATACAGTAGGTTATGGGTTGCTGCTATTTTGTGTTTGTGTACTTGTCCTGTACAGTACTTGTCCTGCACTGTCTCGTGTTGTCTGTTCTGCACTGTTTTGTTTTGCACTGTTTGCACTAGGTTGCACACGATGCACTTTATGTGGCTAGGACAACTTCGTCTAGTCCTCAGCTCTGTGTGTTGTAACTCTATGTTGTGTGAGGTGACGATGCTATTTTATGTAGCACCAAGGTTCTGGAGAAACGTCTCATTTCACTGTGTACTGCGTCAGCTATGTATAGTTGAAATGACAATAAAAGCCTCTTGACTTGACTTGACTTGACTATATTATACTGCAGTATTACTATACTACATTACAGTGCACTATTACTAAACTATTACTATACTACACTATTAATATGCTGCATTATACTACGTTTTATTATACTAAACTGTTAATATAATTCTTTACACTACATGTTACCACACTATTATACTATAATACAACACCACTGCATGATATACTACACTAATAAAATACTACACTATTACTATACTACATTACAGTGCACTATTACTATACTACACTATTAATATACTGCATTACAGTGCACTATCACTACACTACACTATTAATATACTGCATTACAGTGCACTATTACTATACTACACTGTTAATATACTGCATTACAGTGCACTATTACTATACTACACTATTAATATACTGCATTACAGTGCACTATCACTACACTACACTATTAATATACTGCATTACAGTGCACTATTACTATACTACACTGTTAATATACTGCATTATACTACATGTTTTATTACTCTAAACTGTTAACATCATGCTACATTCTACTATACTACATATTGACACACTATTACTATACTATACCACTGCATGATATACTACTCTATTACTATACTATACTAAACTATTACTATTCTACAATACACTATAAAGAACCACCTTCTGAAGCTTTCATTGCCTAATAAGGAGATGTAAAAACTTGTGTACACTTTATTTTACATAAATACATAAATACAGGAATTGCCTTTGGTTCACTGCCTATGATTGCTTAATTATGTTATACTACACTACACTATTCCTATACTATACTACATTATATTGCATTATTACTATACTACATTATACTACATATTTTACTATACTACACGTTACCACATTATTACTAAGAATTAGATTCAAGACCACTGTAGTGGTCGAGAGGAAGAACTCGAGTGTCCTGCACGAACTGGTATTCTAATTTACATCACCGGTGTTATGGGGCTAGACGTTCAATAAATGTCGCGCAGGCCCTGCTTGCCCGAGAGGACAATATATATGGTTTGAGAGGAGCCGAGTGCGGAGACGGATCAAAAGACTCTGCCTAAAACGGGATATGAACCGGAGAGGTCGTGAACCGCAAGCAGTGACGTTACCCACTGAGCTAATTTTATTGAATAGGATGTATTAGTGTTGCAGTGCTTGTGATACTGGATCGGGACGCTCAAATCTAACGGCTGAACTCTGAAAAACACAACTTAAAACTGGCCCTCCTTCTGGCCAAACTTCAAGGCACCAAATGAGACAAAATCTCTAACTTAAGATGGCAGAATCTCTATCTGGGAGTGAGGACTCTCAGTCTGTCCTCCTCTTTAGTTTTGTGCCACTTCCTCTTTAATCCTGAGCTCCCTTTTCTTTCTTTCCCTCAATAATTTCTCTCCCTTTCCTTTTCTTTCTAAACATAAATATTTTTAATTTTATTTCTTTTCTGCACTTCTTTTTTTTTTACATGTCAAAATCATCAATCAGAGTAGCGTGGCGCTGCTCTGTTACCTGGCACAGATCTATGTCCGCACGCAGAGTGAGACAATCAGAGGACTTATAAAGAGGCGCGGCCAGGTGCTGCACGTTTACGCTGATTACCTTGTTGAGATCGCCGCGCTATAAAAGCCCGTGAAGGTGGCCGCGGATCTGCCTGAGAAGGCACCTGCCGCGTTACAACCGGTACCCCCGACCAGGCAGTTACTATGGATGAATAAGTGAACGCTGTAAATGCTGCAAAGTCAGAACACCGACTGCACCCCAGACCTCCTCACCCAACATTCGGGGCCTGACCTCACTAATGCTCTTGTAGCTGAATGAACACAAACCCCCACAGCCACGCTCCAAAATCTAGTGGAAAGCCTTCACAGAAGAGTAACACCTAAAAGGGAATAAACCTGGAACAGGATGTGATAATCAGGTGTCCACAATCTTTTGGCCATATGGTGTATTTTACTATACTACACTATTTAAAAATAAGCTAGCAATGTGGTCATTTTTGAGTGAAACTGAATAGTATTAACAACAATTCTTGAGTTTTTGTCTTGCAATCACATGATCCTGGTTCGAATCCTGATTCTGCCTTTGTAAACCTTTAGCCTTGAATATTAATTTACATATGTTTGATGAAATTCAAGTGGTTCAAATGTAATCTAGCCGTGTTCTTTTATTACTTTAATCTTGGAGAAGAGTTTAAATGTGTGTCTGAGCGAGAGAGAGAGATAGATTGTGTGTGTGTGTGTGTGTGTGTATGTAGGCTTCTCATCACAGTAAAAGTGAAAGAAAACTCTCTCCTCTCAGCTGATTTCCGGGAACTCCTGAAAGTCCCTGGCCATCCATTCCTAGTCACTGCAGCACAGCCCACAGAAACAGGAGTGCTTTAAAGCAGGAATGTGCAGACAGGATCCAGAACATAGCTGCAATACTGTGAAGGTAAGATAGCATGTTTTATTTACAGCTTCTCAGACACACAGCTGTGGAAAAAAGCTTTATTTATCACACACAGAGCTGAGGAAAGCAAAAATTGTTTGATTATATGCAGTGAGATTATTCTAAGCCTTTCATGGGGAATGCATTTTCACAGATCTTGTATCCAGGATAGAAGCTGTATTGCACTTTGGGACAAAACTTATCATTAGCATTTAAATGACTGTACACTTTGCTGTTTATTATTTTTTCATTCAGATGAAATAGTGCTGAACTGAAAATATTTTTGGTGACATCACAAATAAATTTAGTCAGTTGATGTTAATATATAACTTACCTAATGTTAGCGAAGTTGAATATTTTACTCCATTTACTGTGACAGAAATCCAGACTGCTGCATCTTTGCTAATATGAGATGGTGGGAAGTGGGCGGGGCTTCCAGGCGGTGTCATGGTGCGTTCGAGTTATGGCGGAAAGATCGTGTTTACGAGTTGAACGCACATGAACGCCACCACAAAGTAGTAATTACGGGATTTTTTTTTAAGCTCTCATTTGTGCGCGTCAGTAAGGAAACATGGTGGAATAGGTGGATGTAGTGTCTGTAGCTAACGTTAGCTAAATGCATTCAATTTCAATTAGTTGAAATTGAATGTATTTAGCAGTGACATGTTTTGGTCAGGCTTTTTTTATTTACAATAAAACATGTACAATAGCATTGTACAATTCCGAAATAATATGTAACAATAAAGTTTACAGTGGCTTCGTAAATTGATTAAAAACATAAAAAAGCAAAACACACCTCATGCACATTCTTTATTCTTCATTTTCTAGAAGTAGAGTTAAAAACTTTGCTGTATTTTTGTAGTTAATTAAGAGAAGGTTCACCGCCATCTTGCTCCGAACAAAGTGACTTGAACGCACCTGACGTCATAAATACAACTTCTTGAACTCACAGTTAATATCACAGAGTTATCACACCTACTGTCAATCTTTCACGATTCTTGTGTTCATCTGCCATTTTATTAGGGAAAATTAAGACTCTTTTCGCGTATTTTTGAGTGAAAATTCATAGCTGATGTTAAAATGCAGAGCTCTTATGCATAACGTGTAAAGGTTGGCAGGTCTGCATTAGGGTCAGAAACTCTGAAATTCTGCCAAATAACAAACACTGAGCCAAATTTACTGCAGCTACGAACTTTTGCTCAGTATGAACCGATGGAGGACATTTTACTGAGACAGAACTCATCTAAACATGGTTACGCTCAGCTAACATGCTAAATGCTAGGCTAACATGCTGAATGCTCAGCTAACACTCAGCTAACATGCTTCTATAATGCTACTTAGTTTACTGACCTGTTTACCATAATGCTAGCTAGTTTGTTAGTCTGTTTACTATAATGTTAGTTAGTGCATTTGCCTGTTTTCTATAATGCTGGTTAGTTTGTTTGCATTTTTACTACAATGTTAGTTAGTTTGTTAGCCTGTTTACTATAATGCTAGTTACTATTTTAACCTGTTTACCACAATGCTAGTAGCATTTTACTACAATGCTAGTTAGTATTTTAGCTTGTTTAGTATAATGCTAGTTAGTTAGTTAGCCTGTTTAATATAATGCTAGCTAGTTTGTTAGCCTGTTTACTATAATGCCAGTTAGTTTGTTAGCATGTTTATTTTATAATGCTAGCTAGTATTTTAACCTGTTTACCATAATGCTAGTAGCATTTTTACTACAATGCTAGTTAGTATTTTAGCTTGTTTAGTATAATGCTAGTTAGTTAGTTAGCCTGTTTAATATAATGCCAGTTAGTTTGTTAGCCTGTTTACTGTCATGCTAGTTAGTTAGTTAGCCTGTTTACTATAATGTTAGTTAGTTTGTTAGCCTGTTTACTATGATGCTAGTTACTATTTTAACCTGTTTAACATAATGCTAGTAGCATTTTTGCTACAATGCTAGTTAGTATTTTAGCCTGTTTAATATAATGCTAGTTAGATTGTTTGCCTGTTTACTATAATGCCAGTTAGTTTGTTAGCCTGTTTACTGTCATGCTGGTTAGTTAGTTAGCCTGTTTACTATAATGTTAGTTAGTTAGTTAGCCTGTTTACTGTAATGCTAGTTAGTAAAGTAGTGAAAGGTGCTGTACAGAGTCAATAATCCAGACCAGAGGAGTGGGACTGAGACTTTGAGAGTGGGACTGCATGTTTAGAGAGTGTTCTTTTCCTGTCTCTCAGCTTTATATAAACCTGCGTTCTGCTTTTAGATTTCACAATGCTTTGTTATTTATTCCCACTTCCCTCATAATAATAAAAAAAAAATCCTCACATTATTGTCTCAGACCTTCCAAACTTCCAAATTTCAGACCTTCTGAAATTCTGCTGATTTCACACATTGCTCTTTGGCACTCGGTTGTAGGTTAGCAGGTTGAACATTTCGATGGGTTTACTGAAAGTGAGAGGTGAAAAGCACTTTCCTGCAGCGGTTTCGGGAAGAGTCGAGGAAATGAGTGTGGCAGAAGGAAACAAGCTTGTAAACTTCACTGTGGGGAGTGTGTAACACTGAACTTTTAGAGGTCAGGCTTTTGTTCTCCGTTTGACCTCTGGCTTGCGTTTTTTCCTTTCAGAAGGAGGAAAGATTAATCATGAAAACATGTAAGCAGACTTCATTGGGCTTCATTCGATTCTGGAGTGCTGGAGATACAGAGACATCATGTCTAAAAAATAAATTAACTTGTTTCTATACTGTAAATAAGCACTTCTTTACTTCTCCTAGAAAAAATTTTTTATTTGAAATAAGTTTTTTAAATATTTTTATTTATTATTATTTTATTTCTTGTGCTACTATAAAATAATTATTAATTTTCTTTTATTTATTTGTTATTTATTTTCATTTATTTTCTCATACTAGGTCAAATTCAGAGTTGTCTTCTATCACTCTTAAAATTCTTTTATCTTTTTGTTGGCCAATAAAATTTTATGACCAAAACATAATTCAAAAAACATTAATTTAATTTTTTTTTAATTCATGCAATCTTTCTGTTCTGCTCGTATAGCTTCCACTATAAGTGGCTCATCCTACTTCCAAAAAGATTTATGTTAAAATATGATATTTTAATGTAAGATGCATTCTGGTTTACAGTGAAAACAAAAATCATTTCAGTCTTTTCGTCAATATCGGGGCATACTCTCTCTTTCTCTTTCACCTGTCAATCACAGCAACACTCGCCAGTCATGGGTGTCACTGCAACGCAGTAGGAGCAGCAGATGGCGCTGGCTTCATGTATCTTTGAGGAAACCAAAGATCCCTCGGTTGGTAGCTGGCATATGATAGGGGAGAGCTGGCTGTTGCGTGGGAACTGGAAAAGGACCAAATTGGGGAGAAAATGAGGAAAATTTTATTTTTAAAAAATCGATATCGCTCAAGACTTTACTCAAACTCCGCCCTCACGTAATTTCTGAACAGCGCTCAAGTCTATAGTTCTGTCTGAGGTCTGAATTATGGTGTGCACAATTTCAGTATCAATTCATTGCATCTGCTTAATTTAACTCTCAATACAGCAAGGCATTAAACTATTGTAAATACTGGAGTAGCCTGACTACCGTAAATGCACTAATATACATTACAGTTAGACTAATGCTAAAATTAAAACTCACATTAACCGCTAGTCTTGTATGCCTTTTTCCTGACAATTTTGAAAGCTCATCTAGGAGTCCCACTGTGGTTGTAATTGACACAACATTTGATGAATATCCACACAGACAAAACTGTTAATTAACAGGAGCATAAATGCCATTAATAATTGCCCTCCAGCTGGTTCAGAAACACACAAGGAGCCTTAAAGGACACGCAGCCCTGCAATCTGTTTCTCTAATATATATTTATCCTGTCACGATTCAGGTCAGAGGGGTACGGATGTTGATGGAGAGGGTCGTTTCCTCATTAAACTTTGCATTTGAAAATAATGAGCACCTTTAATGGACAGGGCCATCAGTTGTGAAGGGTAACACTCTTGTTATCGGCAAGGAAAAAGGAAGCCGAAGAAAGGAAACAATTTTGCCATCACGCTTTTGTTTGGAATTATAATGCAGATGAGATATGGTGTTTTTCAGCAACGGGCACATAATGACCTTATCTCAGTGCCAAGTACTACAAACACACACATAGTGATGGTGAGTGATGGCAATGCCGAAAGTTTACGCACTTAATTCTCACTCCCGGGTGACGGCTCAGATTTGATAAATAGACTGACTTTAATTGGTGTTTTCACAGCTATATCAATAGTTTGTGACTTTAGGCTGGCACGTTTCAAGGTAAGATGTATGATGTGTGTATTAGAGCACAAATGCAATAAAGATTAATACATAATCATTAAAACAGGTAAACAAAAAAACTCGAAAAATAGGCAAGATTAAACAACGAGTCTCCATCAAGCCACAAAAAGACAATTCTGCGTGAAAATCTGACAACCCTCTCACATCAATTTTCCTCACATCCAGCACAGAAATTCCAAACAGTAATGTTAATTGATAACGTGTCAAGTTATATGATTGAAGGGAAGGTATTAAATTTGTAATAGTCGGTTTCTGTCACATTGAAGACCAAATAATTAATATTTTTTCAGCTATAAAAAGTTTGTTCCTTTAGAAATTAAAGTACACAAATACAATATGAAAAAATGTACTATTAAAATGGAAAGAAAATACATTTCAAGAAAAATTTAAAAATGAGCAAAAAATAAACAAGAATGTTCCATCAAGAAACAAAAACACTTCTATGCCAAAAAAAAAAAATCAATATCTAGCAAGTATGTCAGAAGCACACATTTAAATTTCTAAAAGAAATTCAACACATTAAATGTTAATTTCAGATGCATTGAGCATCTTTGGCCTTGTGTGTGTAAATTACTATGACCGAAGGGCAGGTATTAAATTTGCAATAACCAGTTTCTGCCATTTAAAGACAAAACGAAACCTTTTTTTAAGATTATCTCAATATTATGTGTATCTTAAAATAGACCCTGGCCATAAAAGTGCGTAATGACAACCTACAATGTTTTAATACTTAACACAGAAATTCAACACATTAAACTGGACTTTTGTGATTTTACGGTTTTCAACATCAAGAAAAAATGGAAACCTGTTGTTGCTGTCAAAGTGTTCTGTGCTAAATGATTCTTTTAACTGATTCAAATGATTCAGGTTTAAAGTGAATCTTTTCAGGAATCTTTACACTGTTATGAAGACAAATATTCAGCATGTAGTGAAGTTGAAGTATATAAACATTTATTTTCGAAACAATTTAACCATTTAAATTATAGAAAAAAAGAAAAAGAAAGGAAAGCACAAGAAAGATAGCAAGAAATCAACACGGCCTTTCTTACAAATTTGTGACACAATTTGTATGTGAGGCTAAAGTTTGGATTTAGAGGCGGAGTCAGTTTTTGGACCATTTTTACTTAATTTACATAAAACTGAACAATAATCAACTGTATTGCCTTTGCTAATTTAATTTAATTTAATTTAATAGTTGTTTTGTGTTTTACGAGATGTATACATGTCGACAGGTGTATACATACAGAGAGAATAAGAAAGAAGAGAAAGAAGAGAGAGAGAGAGAGAGAGAGAGAGAGAGGGACAGAGCAGGAGAGGAGCCAAGGGAGGAAGCGAGCGACATAAAAATTTCAGCATGTCTACACCATTTGTCTGAATCCATCAGCTCATCCCTAAAGTCAACAAATCCAGAAATAAATCCCTAAACCCAACAGAGCGCGTGCAGCTGGAGCATCTGTGGATCTGTGCTACACCTGCTTACATCGCTAGGAGGGGAGCGAGCTTCCTCTCACACACCGATCCCCACGGGCTTATCTCACACACACTCACACTCACACACACACAACACACACACATATGCCTTCCTCCGAGGCAAACAAAATCAAAGCATGACTCTCGGATGCCTGAAGGATTTTATAGCGAGTCAGGCTCGGTAAATCACGCACGATTAGTGTGTAGCCTTGTTTTATTGAGGCGTCATGAACTCGGGGGGTGGGGAGATCTTTACGATAGCTCTTGTTTATGTTCTTTATCTTTATATTTTTACAAGTGTTGAATTCTGGATTCTGATTGGTCAGAAGGTGTTGACTGACAGTAGCGCAGCAGGTTTCTATTAATGTGCCAGTTTCGCTTGGATCGTTTCTATAGTAACCATAGTTAATATGGTGAAGATTTCTGAGGAAGCGTGTATTTAATATTTATGGAAGGAGTCTGCAGTGTCAGCGGTGGTAACAGTAACTCCGCTTCATCACACCACCCCACTGTTGATTATTTTACTATAAAAGCACAACACTGAGTGTGTGTAAGTGTGTGTAAATGCGGTGAAGGATGAATATCAGTGCAACATCTTCAGCATACAGGCGCTGTCCATCGCTCGCCTCTGGATCTCAGCCTCACCTCGCTTTTTAACTCATCCTAAATATTTATGACTGAAATGCATTTCAGCCCGTGTGTGATGTGAGCTTTGGTGTTTTGGGTGTCTGTGGTGGTTTTGTGTGTGTGTGTGTGTGTGTGTGTGTTTGCTAAGGGCTTTGGTTCAAATAGATCCCAAATCAAAGAGTCCGGGAGCCGCTGGTGCTGAGGAGAGGGATGAAAGCATGGAGACAAATCGAGTTTCTCCCCTATGGAGCAATGTGTGTGTGTGTGTGTGTGTGTGAGAGAGAGAGAGAGAGAGAGAGAGAGAGAGGGAGAGAACAATGGTGGGTGAGAGTGATAGACAAATATCATGCCTGAGATAGATGAAATGGAGAGAGAAATATCATGTCCGTTATGGATTTAGAAATCAAGAAAAAAATATCATGCCTGAAATAGACATTTCTCAGAAAGAAAGAAGGACATAAATGGAATGATGAAAAGAATGACAGCGACAGAGAGAGGGATAAGGGAAGAAAGAAGGCATGCAAGAACGAGTGGCAGCCAGAGACACACAGATAAGACTGGAGTGTCCAAGAACAGATGAGTCCTGAGAACTGTATTTAGAAAATGGAAAGAAAGAAGGAAGAAAAGTGAGAGCGGGGGAATTAAAGAAAGAGAGAGAGAGAGGAAAAGGAGTGAAAGGGCAGGAATGAGAGACAGATATAGTAGAGGAGTACAGGCCTGTCCCCTCAGGAATCCTGCTGACTCAGAGATATAGTTTCACACTCACATTCATCACTCTCTCTCTCTCTCTCTCTCTCTCTCTCTCTCACACACACACACACACACACACATACCAGATTGTTGTTATACACAAAAGCTTTTTTACCGGTGACCTTAAACGCTCTAATCCAAATTACTATGATCTCAGTGTAATAATATGGTCTGGTTTGGGTTTCACACAACTCACTTCAAATCCCTCCAAATTCCTGACTATTCCCAAGACTCACACTAATTCGAATGAAATGCTGTAATGTATTATTATTGGCTAAAATCAGCAGCAGTAGTATTCTGCTAAATATTTTAGCCAGTTTATTAAAAAAGGTTTTTTTGTACATTACAATTTTATCATTTTATTCGTTGTATAATTATCATATTTGTCATTATAGATTATTAGCATGTTTACATCCAGATGTAAATCAGAATAAGGCTGTTCCATATCCGTATGGATAATTGGGATCATTTAGGACGCTTTCAGTCAGTTTGTTGACTCGGAATCAGAGCGCAATTGATTCTTTTGGTGTGTGTGCTACTTGCTTTGATTCAGTTTAACCCTTCATATAATTAAATGAACCAATAAGAAAAAAAAACACCAGCTGAGATTTGTATATGGCTGAAAAAATGACAGAAACAAACTTTTACACCAGATTAGCTGAGCATGGAGAACACGTAGCCAGCGCTAAATAAATGATAAGCAATTTTGTGTGTCACATCCAGCGTATATTTTCTGTTTTTGTTGATCCAAAACACATGGCATTTGTGCAGCGCTACAGCTCTGTCCTTTGGCTCAGTTTAGCAGCTCACAAAAAAATCTACAAAAAAAAAAATGCTGCGACTCAAAACACACAGCATGTTTGAATCAGTGAATCGATTCAGAGTCGAATCGCTTTCTGCACCGAGGCAGCGAACACACCGGGCTTCGTGTAAAAGCTCTCTAAGAGATAGAGGGCCTGAGGTATTAAAGTGTCCGTGTCCATTTTAAGGCATAATTACAAACAGTTAATGTTGCTGACTTTTTAAGGAAACTTTTTTTTACCTCTTTTTACTCAGAGTCATTTCTAGGACAGAAATGTTGATAACCCAGCAGTCACACAACTTCTGCTCAAGGTTATGGTTCAATCAAATGTCCTATGACACCGAGCCGATGGACCGCGTCTGTCCCCGGAGCTGATTTATTACCCCGGTTTGGCTAATGAGTCTCGGGAAAAGGAAACAACTAAAACAGACCTTCATTTAAAAGCCAACACAAATACTGCATACTCAAATAACAAAAAAAAACTTTTAAGCAGTTACAACAAGTTTACTTTACAGCAGGGAAGCTAACTTTGGATTGTAAAAATAGATGCATAAATAAACATAGATAGATAGATAGATAGATAGATAGGTAGATGTGTAAATAAATAATACAGTATTTACGTTTTTATTTAGTTTCATTTATTTGTTTGTTTGTGGCTTAATTAAAAAAAACAAATATCAAACACAAGGCAATAATTAGGTAAATAAATGTGGAATGTAAATAAACAAACAAATAAATAAATTGGACATAAACGTCCAAATGAAATATATAATGTATAGTTTATTTTTTAAACAGTTATTTCTGTAATTTTATCACTATTCATTTATTAATTAATTTGTTTATTTATTTATTTATATATGGCGATTTTTGAAGTGAAATGAAGTAACCACCATCTCTGCAGTAAAAATATACATCTTCTGCAGATGTTACTTTATAATTTGATGAACTTAAAAAAATAGAGACTAATAAAATAGTAATTGTGGTATGTGCAAAAGTTTGGACAGTATGACAGATCCATCCCCATGCTTAACAGTTGTGTTCTTTTCATCAAATGTTGCGCATTTTTTCTCCAAGCATACCTTTGGTGTTTGTGGCCGAAGAGTTTCAGTTTCACTGCGTCAGTCCACAGCCCGTGTTTCCAAAATGCCTCTGGCTTATCTAGATGTTGTTTTGCGTAGATCACATGTTGTCTTTTGTGATGAGTTTGCAAGTAAGATTTCCTTCTGATGACTCTTCCATGCAGATCATGTTTGTGAAAGCAATGCTGCAGAGTAGAACAGTTCATCACCACTCTGTATCAGCCCAAACTTCCTTAGCGTCACATGTGGGCAGGTCTAGCTGAGATTTCTTGGTCTTCTAGATCTTGCCTTGACTTCCACAGATCCCCTTAATGACTTTTTCTTAATGACATTTCAGACAGTGTAAATTGTGAAAGTACTTTGATACCTTTTCATAGCCTTCTTTTGCTTTGTACACATCAATTAGCTTCACTTTTAGATCCTCAGTCCGCTGCTTAGAGGAGTTCATGGTTGTTCAGTGTTAGTACAAGGTTTGAAGAGTCACAGACCTGATTACATTCTGGAATCATCATCAGCTGTCAGTTCCTGACCTGACTAATGAGTCCCAAGGGGTCAATTAAGGCCTAACGAGTTACTTAAGCTTTGAAACTTGTGGTAGTTCAGTGGTTAAGATGTTAGACTTCTGATCGGAAGATTGAGAGTTCAAATCCTGAGTATCACCAAGCTGCCACTGCTGGGCCCTTGAGCAAGGCCCTTAACCCTAAACTGCTGTAAGTGAGATAATTGTGAGTCGCTCTGGTTGTCTGCCAAATGCTGTAAATGGATCGACAAACTTTTGCACATTCCACAGGTGACTTTTGGCAAATAAATGTTATTTTTAAAAATAGTTTACTGCACAGGTTGTTTTTATGTCTTTTCAGTTCAATGAAACCTGTAATTTGGCCAGGGGTGCCCAAACTTTTGCAAAGAACTGCAAAAAACAAATAAATGATTGTGGGGTGTAAACAAACAAACAAACAAACAAATAAAAATGTATAATTAAACAGATAAAATAAATGAGTACACATAAGAATAAATAAATAAATAAATAAATAAGCATATTTGCAGGAAGCTTGTGCCATGCTAAACATATCAAAGCCTGAAAACATAAGACACGGCAATCAGAGTCGCCAATGGCAAACACAAAATCCGTTTAAAAGTGAGGCAAATGTGAGCGGTGTTTTGTATGTGTGATGTCTGTCCCGTTGAAGATTAGCCTGGATTACAAGGAAGATTATGCTAATCATCTGCTAATCAGGTGTTTGCATATTAAAAAAAAAAAGTCAAAAGCCGTCACTGTGTGTTTGTGTTTTTTACACGTTTTTTTTCCCCGGTTGTGCGAGATGTCAAACCGCAGACCTGTAGGGAAACATTAATGAATGCTTGAACGTGTTTTTCACTTGCGCTAACACACCTGATTTAAAGAGCTTCACCAGCTGAATTGTCCAATCAGGTGTCAGAGCATAAAACAAACTCTGTTGATTTGAAAATGCATGTCTGAATTCAAATGCAAGTAAACAACTGAGAGAAAAAAGGGTGCGTCTCAATCAGCTGGCTAGCTCCCTAGCTAGTGAATCAGTATGTCATATAGACGAGTTCGGGTGCTGGTAAGGACCCTGGCTCACTACACCTTGGGACACTGATGACTCAATGTCCAGCGACATGACTACGTACTCGCAGTGTAAAACCTCACCACTGGTGTTTATCAACAACATGCAAGACCGACTTTCTGAAGTTTATGTAATATAAATTTGTTAGCGTAACCACACGTGTTTCTGTCATGGTGCTTCGATCAGGATCGTAGGCTGGCTTGTGGAATTTTTAAATCATTACACACTTACAAGTCGTGAGACTCAAACAAACCGTACATAGAACGTCAAATAAAGTTACAAATTGCTAACGTAAGTAATCATTTGAGAGCTACAACAACGATAACAAGCTACTTATATTTGTAGACGAAGTTGGCCGAGAGTTCGTTCGCCATTTTTTCAAGCTGAAAGGCTTCAGAAAATATGACATCATTTCCAGTAAGGGAACACAGCGAGCATCGATGCTCCCTGGTTTTTGCGGTGCATTGTGGGATTTTTTAGGAAGCGAACGTTCCAGTGCGCTGGAAGGATTTTGTGATTGAGAGAGCACTTAAAATGGCCGACTCCCTGATCAGCGCCCTGAATACTGAACTAGGGAGCTGATTGAGACGCACACTAAGATCTTCTCCCAAGAGAAAGCGCTCAGATGGATTTACTTTTCATAACAGCTTTTGTGGCTGGTGTGAAGGTTCGTGGCTTCAATTTCATAAACAGCGTTATCGAAGAGGACTTTTAAAGGTCCATCTCTCTGTTTGCTTGCTGAAACGGAAGTCTTGCACGGCATGTCGAACAGCGATGCTTGATCAGAGGAAGTCCTTAAACCCCAGTTTGACATTTTGCTAATAAAAGAATGCTAATGTCTGTGTGGAAGCTCAAACTGGAAGCTGCTAGCATATCATGTCAAATCTCTTATCAAAATTCATCGCTAATCTCCAATTCCCAGACAGGTATCCGCTTTGCTAGCAATGCTAAATCACAGCTAAAGGCACAACACACACACACACACACACACACACATGCAGCATGAGAGCTTTAGATGTCTCTGGCTCCTGCTTGTGATCTGAATTTTTAAACGATGGTTTAATGTTCACGCTACGCTTAAATGTGTGATTAGCATAAAGTTTTCAGGACAGAGGAGCTTACGCTTTGTGGTTTCCCAGTAACATGACAAGCTTTTTATTATTATTATTATTATTATTATTATTATTATTAAGAGAGGAAAAAAAAAACAACACATCATACTTTTTTATCCATTTATAGTTACAGTTAATGTTGTGGAATGTCTGACAAGTCAGTTCTTACAGTCGTTTCCTCATCAGCTTTTCTCTTTATTTCTGTTGAAGTTAATAAGACAAAAAAACCTCAGCTCGTCATGTTAACGAAAAACCACGAAGCGTAAAACTCCTCTGTCCTGAAGATGTTGGACAACTTGAAGTTACAGCTTTACCTCTGACTGTTACAAAGCGCTGACACTGGAGACTCCTTCCATGAACGTTAAATAAACGTCTCCTTACAGAAAAACGTGAAAAATTACATTTTGTAAAAATAAATAAATAAATAAATTCAGGCTTATTTATAAGCCGTTTAACTAATCCTAAAATCTAAAGAGAAATATTATTAGACATTATAATGAGCTCAGTAAAGCTCGACTTCTCGAAACCTCCTGATTTATTGCTTGTTCAGGAGTCAAGGTAGGACAGATTAAGGGCGCTACGTCCCAAATTCAGCCCTGAGTGCACACTTTAAATCTCACCCTGGCATGAACCACTCGGTGGCATTTGAGAAGGTGTGATTTAGGACGAGCTGAGACAGAGTCAGAGCTGTTAGAGACGACACCAGCGTAAGTCTGACCTTTACTTAATCACCGTTTCAGCGTGCGGCAGAAAGCTAGGCCTCGTTTCCAGAAAGGTCGAAGCGCACAGAGGAACAAAGAGCTTGTTCAAACACGCTGGGGCTAAAATCCAGAGGAGGAACAAGAAACGTACAGGATAAGAGAGGTAAACGTAATTAAAACGATTACATGGTTAATGTTTAATTTGCCGGAGGCAAAGTTCCCTCAGATATTTCAGAAATGATTCAGAAGTGATTCAGAAGTGATTCAGAAATGATTCTCCTGCAGTTTCTGTGGTTTAGTATCAAGCACTCTTTCACAACAATAAAATCAGCACAACGAAAGAAAGTTTGTTGATACACTTCGTTACACAAATAACCATTCCATTGTGATAATATTACATTATCAGGTTTTTTGAATTGAACTTCTCTCTCTTTAAAAAATGGGTCCTTCTGATTTATTTATTTAATCTATTAAACATTAATGTTAACGATTTCTATTATTATATCTGATCTATCTATCAGAGCAAGCTGTACTCTAGAATATAAGAGCAGAATTTAATATTTATTTAATATCCACTAATAAAATGCATTTGTTTGAGAAAGAAATTCAAATTAAGAGAAAGTAAAAGAAATAACAAATAAAACAAAAGTAAAAGTTTACAAGTGAAAATAAAGCTAATGTAAAACATCTGTTTGAAAATAAACCAGTTGGAAAGGAAGTATTATGCACTAGGATTGTGAGTTTGTTTGCATGTCGAGCATCTATAATGCACCTCTGGTGTGTGTGGGTGTGTGTGTGTGTGTGTGTGTGTGTGTGTGTGTGTGTGTGTTATATAAGGGTGTCAAAGGTTGCTTCGCCTCATGAGGAACAAGGGTGCCGTGTTTCCAGATTCCTAACAGGCCGCGTCTGGGCATGTGGCCAAGCTCTCAGGCAGAAACACCCGAGCTGCTTTTTGCCTGCTGGTTTTTTTTTTTTTTTTTTTTCTCTGTTTCACTGCTTCTTTGTAACAGAACGTCGTCTTTCACAATTTACTGGAGAAATCTGAGAAAAAACATCAAAAACAGAAAAGAAAACAAAGAAACAAGAGTTTATAATTCCATGTTTCTGTCATCAGTCTCTGGATGTGTATAGACAGGAAAAGAGATGAAAGTTACAGAAGTGTAGATGGAGTTAATGGAAGGAGAACTAGGTTAAGTCTGAAGCCAAAAAAAATGCTGCTCTGCTTCACAGTCATTTCTGGATGGTTTATTTTATTATTTATTTTTTTTTGGATGTGTTAAAGCCAACTAACCAGTTAAAAAGCAGATCATAATCACATGATCTTTGGTTAATGACAATGCTAGGTTGTCTTTTTTTTAACATGGGGTGCCAACATTTTCAGTAGTCATGCAAATTGTTGGGCTAAAACAGAAATAGTTTCTGCTCTTAAACAGGTCAGGTCTTTTCTCTTCTTTGGTATTTTGTTGCCATTTGCAAGGGATCTAGATTTAAACTTGAAGTGGGTGTGGCCTGAAACAGAAGTTTTTTTTTTTTTTTTTTAAATATAGAGCCACTGTAAAACTGTGCAAAACTCAGATGTAGAAATGTCAGCAGTGTCAGCACCATGTGTGAATTCTGGCTCTGATAGTTCCTCAACCTCAGTTACATCACTTCAGTCCATTCATCACACAGTATTTATTATTTTTGTTGTTATTTTCTAACAAATTTACACCAATCAGCCATAACACGAAACCATCTGCCTAATATTGTGTAGGTCCCCCTTGTGCCACCAAAACAGCTCTGAGCCATTGAGGCATGGATTACACAAGACCTCTGAAGGTGTGTGTGGTATCTGGCACCAAGACGTTAGCAGCAGATCCTGTAAGTCCTGTTAGTTGTGAGGTGGAGCCTCCGTGGATCGGACTTTTTGTCCAGCATGTCCCACAGATGCTCGATCGGATTGAGATCTGGAGAATTTGGAGGCCAAGTCAACACCTTGAACTCTCTGTCATGTTCCTCAAACCATTCCTGAACAATTTTTACAGTGTGGCAGGGCGCATAATCCTGCTGAAAGAAATAATCCTAATCTTGGTGCTTTCGGTGGTGGACAGGGTCAGCATGGGCACTCTGACCGGTCTGCGGCTACGCAGCTCCATACACAGCAAGCTGTGATGCACTGTGTGTCCTGGCACCTTTCTATCATAGTCAGCAATAACACTTTCAGCGATTTGTGTTCCAGTAGCCCTTCTGTGGGATCGGACCAGACGGGCTAGCCTTCACTCCCTATGTGCATCAGTGAGCCTCGGGAGCCCATGACCCTGTCGCCCAACCAAGGGTTGTCCTTCCTTGGACCACTTTTGGTACGTACTGAGCACTGCATACCGGGATCACCCCACGAGACCTGCTGTTTTGGAGACGCTCTGACCCTGTCGTCTAGCCATCACAATTTGGCCATGGTCAAAGTTGCTCGGATCCTTACACTTGCCCATTTTTCCTGCTTCCAACACATCAACTTCGAGAACTGACTGTTCACTTGCTGCCTGACCCGTGACAGGTGCTTCTGTAACGAGATAATCAAACATTATTCACGTCACATATCAGTGGTTTTAAGGTTATGGCTTGTCGGTGTAGTTGGTTGTATTTCCTAACATATAAACAAACTAGAATTCTCATTTAAATCACCGTTACCCCGAACAGGCAGTTACTAAGGACGAATAAATGAATGCTGTAAACCCTGTACAGTCGGAACACCTACTGCACCCCAGACCTCCTCGACATCCCAACATCAGCGCCTGACCTCACTAATGCTCTTGTAGCTGAATGAACACAAATCCCCACAGCCACGCTCCAACATCTAGCGGAAAGCCTTCCCAGAAGAGTGGAGCTCATTATAAGAGCAAAAAGGGAATAAAAAATATCTGGACTGGGATATTGAACAAGCACATACAGGTGTGATGGTCAGATGTCCACAGTCCTAGGGCCGTACAGTATATATGACCTCGAGTCTCAGCTAGATACCATGTGAACCATTCTGTAAAACAGCAACTAGTATCTGTTTTGATCATGTGATACGTCTTTGGGTGTTGACTGCTGGTTTATTGTTGGTATTTGTGCATGTCTGATGAAGAGGATTTACCTCAAAGCATTACATTTCTGTTGTTAAATGTAATTTTCTTTTTAATCCTAACTCCTAATGATGAAACGAGATCAGGCTCGAGGCTGGAGCACAGGAACCCAAACGTTTTAAATTTACTCTTCTAATCTCATTTTACTGAAGCACACCCAGGGTGAGAAGAGAATCGTGCTCCTGATTTTTTCTTTTTGTGATAAATGTGAGCTGTCAGCAATTAGGTGAAGAATAAACAGCGACAGCAGCGCTGCGGGACGAACTTTGATCAACTTTAAACTGTAAAATGAAGTCGACTCGAGAGAGCGTGTGATGTCATCACGCTGGCATTTCAGAAAATCAAAGCACAGCTGTATAAAAAGAGGATTCATGAAGTGACACACACACACACACACACACACTTCCAGCTCTAAATTATCAGGGTCAGTTCATCCTGCTTTTTTTTTTCCTTTTGCCTTTACAGAGCAATTACACACAGCAAGCCAAGAAACATACAAATCACTAAATAAACTGAGATCAGCATTTTTCAAAAGAAATTCATTTCAGATACAATAAAAACAAGTTAGTAGAAAAATGTTTAAGCTTTCTTTTATAAGTGTAAAACGAGTTTGCTGATATGTTTGCTGGAAATAAAACATTTGTGTCTGTGTATAATATAAAAGGTTCAATAATTAAAACATACACCCATGTGAAAGTGATTTTTAGTATTCTGTAGTATTCTGTAGTATTCTATTTTGCTGTTGATTTTATGTTGCTTTATTATATGAATTGTTGTCTTGGAATTCTCCACTTTTATTGTAGGTATCAAACATTTGTACTTAACTATCCTCTGTCCGAAAGGAAAATATAAACTAATGCAGTGTAGGTTCTGAGATTTTAAAATCCACAGAGTCAAAAGCAGTGACAAGCTTCTGCACTATCCTTAACCCCCAACCGCTAAACTCTCAACTCAGATAAGATTCTTAAGTCATTCTCAATAAAAGCTGTTTGCTAAAGGTGTAAATGGTGTAAAACATTTATATAATCGTTCATTTCTCGAACATGATTATCGTGACGATGCCACTTTAACATCCTCATGCTGCTGCCATCAGGACGTTATGTAGAACAAACAACAGGGTGGTGTGATGAAGTGGAGTTTTATTTTCAGTAACAGCATCCGGAAGTGTTTTATTTCTCTCATACCACAGCAATATGCTATACATATATATATATATATATATATATATATATATATATATATATATATATATATATATATATATACATATATATATATATATATATATATATATATATATATATATATATATATATATATATATATATATTATTAATTAACCCTGAAATCTAATGTTTGAATGTTTTGGCATAGATTTAGGTTTGAGGTATTTTACCAACTTAAAAAAATGTTTTTACTCCCAGTGTTTGGTTTCAATATTTTCAGGCGAACCTCAGCTTTTAGAATTTATTTTATTTTATTTTTTACTTTTATATACTATATTGAAGTAACAACATCTAAATCCCACAAACAAGGAAAAGAATGCCTATGAAAACTATTTTTTCAAACGCTACAATGATTTTTTTTCTAGTGAAGTTACTATCACTATTTTTGGAAATAAAAAAAAGAACCTCTCGGGAATTATTTACGAATAAAACACACAGGCATTTTTCCCCAGTCAGGTCAGTCTTTCAATGTCTGTCTTGGAATAGATAGAATGTCATCTGCAGAAAGTAATACATAAGCAAACATTGTGTAAGGAATAACATATGAGAGATTGTTAGAAAAGGATATGAAAAAAATGCAGGCCGGGGTGGTGTGATGCAGAACAGCGCGCAGCGGAGTGCCGCTACACCCCCAAAGAGCATTTTTCATATAACTGAACAGTCTGGAGTGTGTTTACACAACTTTTCTAATGAGAAACCGCGAAGCGTAAACTCATCTGTCCTGAATAATGTGAGAAAACATTATAGGTTGTAGTTTTATGGTTCACTGACACTGGAATGTCAAAGTGTATCCTTACATATCGGTCCCTGCGAATGAGTTGTTACTATAGAAAAAAGAGTGTGTTAATATAAATCTGTGTCATATATGCACTGCTGTTATAGAACATTCAACAGTGCTGTCATAAAAAATAATAATTATAATAAAATATTGCCCCATTCCTGGAGTCTGGCTAGCTCATAATTTTGGAGAACTGCACTTTAATCCACTCAGAACGGTGATTGTTTTTACTTTCACTTTTTAACATTCTGCCACTTTTCCTTCATGTAGGCACACCTTTAAACAAACAGCTCTGAATCACGTGGGGAGGAGTCACGGCCAACACGTGAATTATTGACTAGGACTTGTTGTCAGGACTTGTCGAGCTTCTGGAGCTTCCTAAAGTAGTGAACACTGAGGATCTCCAGGTGAGTACAGGATTTCTCCACATCACTGTAAAAAGAATGAAATCAGTTCTAATCGGTTCTGCAATTGTTTCGAGTATACAGTTATACACCTACAACATCATGTACAAACAAATCGGTATAACTGTGTACTTTATTTGAGAGGGACTGAGTTTTTAGGCAGCGTTTCAGTCTTCTTTAAGAGTTCTAAGGGGTGCAGATAATTAAGGGTTCTTTGCTTTATAAAGATGTTCTACTTGGAATCATTTCTGAAAGAGAAAGCCTACATTGTAGAGTCCATCTGCAATCAGGGGATTCCAGGGATTCCCTCTGAGAAACAAAGAGAGGAGCCTTTAGGATACTAGTCTTTTCTTTTTTTTAAGTGTTCACCCTCTGCTGTAGGGTTCTGCAAAAAGGATACCTTGCACATAAGTGGTTCTATGTTTAAGGTCCTATGTAAAACTTGTTAAGATGTTAGGTTTTTTTTTTTCATTGAAGTCTAAGCCCTGCGATGAAGTTTTGAAAAACACTGTAGACAGATTCAAGAATTATTTTTAAGCAGTAAAAGTGGTGATAATGCTGTAAACTAGGAATAATCAACCTATTGGCATACGTTTAGCATATTGCTATGTAATTATTTCATTAATGCACTGAATTTGACATACTTTCAATCTTTTAATCTTTTCTATGTAAAGAATAATATCTATGTGATTTTTTAAAATCTTATATTATTAAAATGTTAAAATATTGTTATAAATCTGGATGATTTGCTACAGATGATGCATGAACAACCTACAGATATTACTTCTTCCTCACGTTTCCGGGTTGAAGTCTAGGTTCAAAGTTCAAGACCAGATGATAAGACAATTGGTCATAAATCTGTAGCTGAACTGGATAACGCAGTCCACTACACAAGATAACGTTATGGAAGTGTTTTCTTCAATATCAATATCAACCAATGTTGGCCTGTTTAAAAGAACTAAAGCTATGGCTCTCGAGCAATTTCCTAAACTTAAAAGAGAATAAAACTGAAATAACTGTATTTGGGTCTAGGGGAAATTGTGTCGTTGACCTTGACCTTGGTTCTCTTGCTCCATATGAAACTCCCTGCGCTAGAAACCTGGGCGTTCTGCCTGATCACAATCTAAAGTTTGATAACAGATTAGTACTGTTGTGAAGTCATGCTTTTTTCACCTTGGCCTACTCACTAAAGCACAACCCTTTTTATCCAAGACTAACCTTCAAACTGCGATTCACACTTTCCTAACATCTCGTTTAGATTACTGCAACTCGCTTTATTATGGTGTCTCTCAGTCTCTCAGTCTTCCCTTTCACGTTTACAGCTGGTACAAAACACAGCTGCCAGACTTCTCACAGGGACTCGCAAGTATGAGCCCGTTACTCCTATTTTAATTACATTGCACTGGCTACCTGTTAAATACAGAATCGATTTTAAAATTCTACTGTATGTTTACAAAGCCCTCAACAGTTAGGTCCCTGAGTATCTGAGAAATTTGCTTCATCCGTATACTCCATCCAGAACTCTGAGATCTTGTGACCTTCTGTTCCCAGATCCAGACTTAAAACACGAGGTGATCGCGCCTTTGCGATCGCCGGTCCAAAACTCTGGAACAGCCTACCTCTCCGTATCAGATTAGCCCCTTTTGTTTCAGTTTTCAAGTCTGCTCTGAAGACATATTTATTCTCTCTGGCTTTCAATATTCCATGAACATTGGTCTGATCACTTTTTACTACTGTATTTGTTTTACTTTGTTGTCTGTTTTGTTTTTTCACGTAGTTTTATTCTTTGTACAGCACTTTGGTCAACCTTGGTTGTTTTTAAATGTGCTTTATAAATGAACACTGATTGACATTGATTGAATATCGTACTCTGTTCTGTTTCCACAAAGGTTTCCGACTACAGAGACTGAAAAGGTGACATCATGCGAGCTGCTGCGTTGACCATTCTGCTCACAGCCATCACAGGCAAGTCGCACTTCACTGCATAGCTGCATGTGTATCTGTTATCTTATCTGCGTAACTTTTACTCTGCTTACACTTTATTTAAGCGTCCCGGGTTATTGAAGGTTACTTCCTCATGCTCAAAGATAAAAAGGCCTCAAGCTAAACACCTACAGTGTTAATTCCACTCCAGATTCTTCCACTCTCATCCTCACACACCAACTCCAGCTCCTAACTCACTCAGTAAGTCTGTAAAATGAGATATTACGAAATTTAGCCAAAACACAGGCTGTGGTCTAACACAAGGTCGAACGCTCCCCCTCTGACCTCCCCTCACTGTGTCCCCTTGGGCAAATCTCTTATCCGTGAAGCATGTTGGATGACCTCTTCATGGCTAAACTTGATAGAAATGTAGTTAATATGGAGGTTGATTAGGGTAGGTTAAAGATAGAAGAACTTCCCACAAGTCCTTGAGCTCTGGATTATAAATTATTGATCTAAAGGTCTCGCTAGGGATCTAAATGTTTTCTTCTTCTTCTTTTTCTTTTCTGCATGTTTCCTTACAGGTACACATCAGATGAGCATCAGGACTGAACAGTCAGTGAATGCAATGTGCAGTGACACCATCACTCTGCCATGCAGCGTTGACAAGAATGTCACGGTGATGGAGTATTATTGGACCAACGGAACTAAAAAGCTTTGTGATTATAATGGACCTATGAAGGGAGTTTCTCCACATATCCACTGCAAATACACAGATAATCAACAGTTACTGCTAACCATCCATCATGTAGACCCAGGCTATAACGGCGAGTACTTCTGCATACTGATGGCCACCTCAGACCACAAAGTGAGCACAACCATCCTGGAAGTCTCAGGTGGGTTTCATGAGAACCAAAAGTGCAATGCAAAGTCAATGTCTGGTGATCCGATATCCTCAAACGTCCTCCACTAAAGTTCAAATCAGGACTTCACAATGTAGGATTAGTTCAAGACAACCTGAAATCAGAACTGACTTTGTTAGCTCATGCTGATGCTGAGTCACAGGGCAGCGTAACACACTCCGAGGAAACTCTAGTTAATTTGTCCTCTAGTTAATTATCACATGTGTACGCAAAAGCATTTGTATTAAAAAAATCTCCAGTTCCACAGTGACTCTGTTGTCTTTGTAACACTTTCTATAAAGTATATTTTTCTGTCTTTTTTTGCAGACTGTGATGAGCGGAGTTCTATGTGGATAAATAGCTCCAGACAAAACCACGCCTGTGCTTCAGAACGCAAATGGATAAATTTGCTGGCTTCATTAACAGCGCTTTTGTCGCTCATTTCGCATTCCGGTATCTAAAAAAAGTTACAAAGAAACTCAAAGAAACATTCAGAATAATCAGGAGATCAGCTGATTGGTTGGAAAGTGTAAATTAGAAGCTTACGGAAGCAATTTGCGTGCCGTTTCCGTGGCTTTTACATCTCAGGAACTGTTTAACTCACAGAAACGTGAAAGATCATTGGACTGAGAAGGATTTAAGACGTCCGATGATGATGATGATGATGATGATGACGATGATGGATGTTTATATGGAGATAAGTGGTCATAAACTTTCAGCGGACCTGCACCAGCTGTGCATCCTACATCCGTTTAGTTCTCACTTTCGGGAAAAAAAGCTTTTTGGTAAATTCAAACCCGGGTTCACTGTATATGAAAGTTTGTTTGCTCTTCACAGATTTCCACATGTACAAGATGCTGTTGGACACTTCAGTAACAACTGACGTCATTGAAGGACAGTGATTTTAATACCAGGCTCTTTGAGAATGTGAAGCTGTACACAGATAGCGTGATGTACAAACACAATCCTGTGATGAAAAACAAAATGTGATGAAAAGTGATGAGTGAAAAAAAGGATGCCTCCATCATCAATCTTCTATTTGATTTTTATAAGTGTTTGCACTATGGGGCATAAATACTTCTAACTGTTACAAACTCTCTCTCTCTCTCTCTCTCTTCTTTAAGCATAATGTACAGGACAATAAGGGACTCACTTAATAATTACCTTTCAATATCGATTGCAGTTCTGTGTAATAATGAGTGTAGCCTTTATTGTATGATGTATTTTATCAGATAAATTTGACTTTATGTATAACACACACACACACACACACACACTATGTTTTTCATTAATTTGAAGACCATTACTATTCTTCAGAATATTAAAACAAATATAATTTCATAAAAATTTGGGGAAAATGGTTTGTGTGTTTGTTTCAGTCTTTCTAGAGGATTTTTTTTTTTTTTTTTTTTTTTTTTTTTGTTAATGGACATTTTAGTTATTAAACAGTGCCATCTCATGGTCATGTCATGGACCCTCATGCTAAATCAGGAAAAATAGTATATAAAAAAACAGGAAACTGTATAGAGTGAAAATTAAAAGAAGACACAATCAAAGCACGAAACAAATTACTGTTTTTAAAAGACTGAATAAAAATGGTTGAAGGACAAAAATACTAAAAAACAGAAAATAATAAACTATGAAAGTAAACAAAACATTTGAACAATTATATAAATAAACATGCTTAAACAATAATAAAACTGTAAAGACAAAAGCTCATTATTAAAATATGAAATATAAAGTTAAGATAGTTTATAAAAATAAAAAGATAAATTAGTAATAAAAACTAGAAAATAGAGTAAAAATACAACAGAACTACAATAAAAAAATGAGTAAAAAACAAATATAAAAATGAAACATAAAAATAGAAAATGTAATAAAATAAAAGAATATAAATAAAGTTTGTAAGAAAGTAAGAAAATACATCACTGTGTAAGTATATTACATCCAAGTGCTTTTACTCATGTAGACATACACTATATGGCCAAAAGTATGTGTACCCCGGAGCATCACACCCGCATGTGGTTCTTCCCCACAAAGTTGCCACAAAGATACAAACACACAATTGTATATAGTGTCTTTGTGTGCTGTAGCATTACAGTTTCCCTTCACTGGAACTAAGAGACTCAAACCTGTTCCAGCATGACAATGCCCCTGTGCACAAAGCGAGCTCCATGAAGACATGGTGTGTGAAGGTTGGAGTGGAAGAACTCGAGTGTCCTGCACAGAGCCCTGACCTCAACCCCACTGAACACCTTTGGGATGAACTGGAACTGGAGACTCCTTACCCAACATCAGTGCCTGATCTCACTAATGCTCTTGTAGCTGAATGATCACAGATCCCTGTAGCCACGCTCCAAAATCTAGTGGAAAGCCTTCGCAGAAGAGTGGATGGGTGTGATGGTCAGGTGTAAACATACTTTTGCGTATGTAAGTTTTAGTAAATATATTAGACAGTGTGTATATGCTGTACAGTGAAAAGGGTTTTCTTCATCATACGATGCATAAATACACACCTGTAAATGCACTATTATATTCATCAAGTCTTTCTTAGTGAGCACTGACTGACTCCAGGTGTTCATAGACATCCATTTCTGTGTCAGTCTGGTCCATAAAATATTATCTGTTGTTACATGTTATTATCCTTGACATGGCATTTAAATAGGCTTACAGTGGCCCCCGAAAGTATTTAGACACTTAAGTGACACTTAGGAATGCATTAGAAAATAACATATCACCCCAAGTGGCATTTATTTTAAAGTAGGATACCACCAGTACACTTCTCAAGCAATAGTGGCTTCATTAAAGATCCCAGTTACAGTGGGTTAGTGTTCAGTTTGCCATCCTTTGTTTCGCAAGGACTTCTGGACAACATCAGGGCATGAAATCAGCCAGTTTGTGTAACAGCTGTGGTGGAAGTTTCCTCCAAGTTTCACCCAACAAAACGTTCAGTTCATCCACACTAGAGCATCAATAGTCTGCTCGTTTCTTCTCCACTGCATCCCATCGATGCTCTGTAGGGTTTATTTCAGGGATCTGGGATGTCTCGTTTTAGCGATGGCCATTCTAAGACTTTAATTTTCTTTTTGGCAAAAAAAAAAGGCAGCTGGTGCTTTGGATGATTATCCTGCTGAAAAATCCACTTCTGTCACTTACATAATATCTTCATTGATTTCTTTGACATTTTTCATGTAAAGTTTGATGACTTGTATATAAACCACAATAAACTTTTACTTCAGTGAGCTAAACGTAAATGGTGTGATATCTGAGCAATACAATTATGAGAGTAAATGTGTGCAGCATGCATGCTGTTTCCATAGCGGCAGGGGTCAGAGGTTAACAGTGTGTTCCATGCTGTGATTTTGTAGAAAAGTTTTAATGTGAGCTCATGGGATGAAGTTGGAGTCTGGTACTTCTGCTGTAGATCTGTAGAATAAGTTATTATACGTGTCTGTGAAATGGATGGACAGCAGAGGGCACTAGTGATGCGCACACACATACACACACACACACACACACACACACACACACACTTCTTGAGGTGTCTGTGAATGTATAGTATGAAAGTTCAGCATGAACTACAAAATACTGACAAAACTTAAACTCATTAGGTTCATAAATGAAATTTCAGAAAATTTACTTCATAATTTATCATTTCTCATGAAATTAGGATTTAGATGAAAGGATTAATGGTTGGGTCAATGGATGGATGGAGGAATGGATGAAATAGATGATAAATGGATGGATGGACAGATGGATAGACATTTGATGAATGTAAGAATTTGAATGTAAGAATGTAAGAAGTTGATGCATCAATAGATGTATCGATGGATGGATGGATGGAAGGATGGATGGATGGAAGAAAGGATTAATGATTGGGTCAATCAATGGATGTATGAAAGGATGGTCAGGTCAATGGATAGATGAATGGATGGATGGATGGATGGACAGATCAGTTGATGATTGTAAAAAATAGCGGATGGGTGGATAGATCAGCTGATGGACATGTGGATGGATGGATGGATGGATGGATTAATCAAATGCATGGATAGATGAATTTAGTTGATGCATGAATGAATGAATTAGCTGATGGATGAATGAATGAATGAATTAGCTGATGGATGAATCAGAATGTTCCAGAAAACCTCTCTCTCTCTCTCTCTCTCTCACACTCACACTCACACACACACACTTCTCTGCTTTGAACACACCCTGAATAAAAACCCACAAAAGCTGGTACAGGCTTCAAAGCCTGCAGTCTGAGCACATCTCTTACAGACCCTCTCTGTGTGTTATAGCCGGTTGCCATGGTGGGAAACAAGGCCAGGGAAAATGATCAGGCTTTGCTTGTTTGTTTTTTCTCAGAATTGGCAAAGCGGCTTCTTGTTGCCATGGGAACCCAAACGGGGGTCTGGCTCTGAGCCACCAACACTACACTTCACATCTGGACACGGGTCTTATTTAAACTTCAGCCGTTTTGAGAAATGGGACAGATGCGTGATAATTCATTCATGTGATGATCATCGTTAGTTAGTGTTAATGTTAATGTTAGTTATTTTATAAAACACATAATGATATTATAACTTGTGGCTCATGTATAGCTTACAAACCTGGTCGACTAAAACACCACTAAAGTCGCATCATTATTTTTATGACAAATAAAAGTTTTGCTGATGGTTAGAAATGTAATCAGGCCACATTGGCTAATAAAACATTCAGACATATGCATTGTAAACATTTTTATAGGTTTTATATCTAGGCAATATCATTTCTGGTTCATGTTTTATTTAAAACATCAACTGTTTCATGGAACATCCCCAATAATAGAATTTGAAGATCGAATTTGTTTAATAAAATGTCATAATACGTGGTTGTGGAGTTTGTATCTTTACCCAGTAGCTGTGACCTCATGATAACTGGCTAGTGACTAACAGGAGCTGTTTGTGTGTGTTTTTTTTTTTAATTTTATTTTAAACTCTATCACATCCTAGAGTGAGTCAACTGTTTTAGAAATCATCCCCTATAATAGAACACGTAGAATTTGTTTTACCTGCTGCAACACTGTGGAAAGGCATTTCCACCTGTCCTCAAACATGGTGATGTGCGTGTGCGCACAACGAGAGACCGGTTACCTAGGGTATCATCTGGACAATGGCAAACTCCGACCCCAGGGCAAGGTGGAAGGTGATTCAACACAGCCCCTGACCCAGGATGAAGATGGAGGTGAGATCCTTCGTGGGTCTAGTCGGCTGGTACGGCAGATTCATCCCTCATTTCGCCATGATTGCAACACCCCTGACAAATTTGCTAAGTGAAGCTGTAAAGAACCCTGTTGCGTGGACAGAGGACTGCAAGGCAGCCTTTAACACTTTTTTGAAAGAGAAGATGTGCTCCAGCCTGGTCCTGCAAAGCCCTGACTTTTCTCAAAGGTTCCTGATGCAAGTGGATGTTTCCGAGAAGGGAACTAGAGTGGTAATGGCCCAGGGGACTGAAGGAGTAGAAAAGCCAGTTGTCTTCCTGAGTAGGAAGCTGTTGCCCAGAAAGACCATGTATTCAACCATCGAGAAAGAGTATCTTGGTATTAAGTGGTCCCTGGAAGTTCTCCGGTACTACCTCCTGGGGAGAGAATTTGGCCTGGAGATGGACCATCGCGTGTTGACATGGATCCATTCAGTGAAAGATCACAACAAGATGGTACCTGGCCCTCCAACCCTACACCTGTAAGGTACAATATTACCCTGGGAAGCAGGACCTAGTGACCAACTACCTGTCCAGGTACCCGGAGAGTGTGCAGCTTGGAGAGGAGGGAGGTGATGTGATGGAGTAATCATCAATGCTGTGAACGACAGCACTGGCAACACACATACACTTACCTCAATCACTCTCCATTTCATCTTCCTCTGTTTCTGCTGTCGGAGAAGTGGGTGCACACGGTACCCTGATAGCACATGGACATAACTTTCACATACATTTTCCCCCATACAGTCTCAGTATCTACACTCCCGCACATCACACACACATGTTATAGTTTATTTCGAGGTTTTATTTTGTTCGTCCTTGTTTGATCTGTGTTGTGTGGCAGTCACAGGGGTGAAAATACCATTAAAAAGAAACAGAGAACTGCTCAGGTGTATTGTTTAACATTGTGTTTGTTGATTTAAATGGGGGCTTTACATATTACTGTGGTGTGTATAAATGTAAGTATGTGTGGTACTTATGGTGATATGTCCCAAAAAAGGGGCGGAGTCTGGACCTCTAAAAGGGGAGCCCAGATTCGTCTTGGTGTGGAGTGTCATTGTTAGAGTAGCGTTGGGTTTTTTGTTTTGTTTCTCTTCTTTTGACAAGCCTGGCGAGCGTGCAACAGTCGTGCCATGAGGAATATAAAAGCGTGTATACTGTAGAAATTCCTTTGTGTATCTACGTGTAAATATTTTTCTTCTTTTCTTTGTTGTTTTTATTTCTTTTTTCAGTTTGGTTATGGGACTGTGCTCTTGTAAATACTACCTCACTGCTGGATTTTTCCTACTTTTCTGCCACACTGTAAATTAATACCACCTTGCACTTCCATGCTTCTGCAGGTCGAGCCATCACTTGTACATTTTTACCCCCACGAGCCTTGACATGTCTCTCCAGCAGGTCCTAGTGGACCCATTCTTGGACCGTTTAGTGATGGGAGTGGTTCTATGAGGACCTGCTGGATCATGTGTTTTTGTTTTTTCTTTTTTATGGGGAAGCTACTGCATAAGAGTCAGCTTATTTATCCTCATTGTGGAGTTTGGATCTTTACCCAGTAGCTGAGCTGAGAACTCACGATAGCCGGCCAGTAACCGGCGTGTTTCTGTGTTGTTGTTTTTTTTTGTTTGTTTGTTTTGTTTTGCTTTTTTGTATTTCAAACTCAGGTTTTTCAAGTGTGAATCAACTGTTTAAAAACACCCAATAATAAAACACATCATATCCTGACCAATGAATGAAAAAATTATGGAATATTTTATGAGGATGTTTTTTTTTTTTTAACTTTTTTGTGTGTTTGGGTCATTTAATTGTGTTTAGTGTGCAACTAAACCGAAAAGCAAACAAACCAAAGAACTGGTAGGAAATAAAGACCTGATTAAGTACACTGAGATAATGCGTGTGAAACAGGAAACAGGTGTGTTAGTGTTCAGGTGAATGAGATAAATGTAAAGTCTGTGCTGGATCCGGAGCGGATTGGAGGTGAAGCGGCGGCTCCTGGATCAATGGTGGAGCCGGATGTGATAGTTGCCATGGTAACAGATGCTGTGATTAGGAATATTGCTTTTGGACAGAAGTTTGCTGAACTATAGTCGGGTTTTGAGTGAATGGTTTTGAGCTGCCGTCAGGTCGCGTTCAAAATTTTATTCTTACAGATCATCTTATTAAAATAAACAATGTAGATAACTTTAAATAAATAGTGTAAAAAATAAAAATGAGCTCATGACTAAAAGTGTATATAGTGAATAGAACCTTCTCTTACCAAACTGCTAATATCCAACAAACCTGATTGGTGTGATTAATGATTAAATCTTCTCATATAAACCATCTTTTAAACTCTTTCACTCCTTTATACGTCCAAAATGAAAAGAAAAAAGATGCAGCTAATATTATATCATAAGAGTGAGGCATTGCACTGAATTTAAGAGGTTAAATAAACAGTTACAGCACATAAATAATGTCCTTAAAACCTCAAGCAAAAAAAAGTAAAACAAATACATTTGCATGCTTTCCTGGGAATGTATGTACATCACCTCTCTCTATCTGATCTCATTGCAATTTATAGTCTAATCAGGTACCAGGGGAAACACTCACCCATCCATTTCTCTTCAATTTAATAAGAAGAGCATTTTTTAATTTATTTATTTACAGTAATCGTGGCTCAGGGTTACAGCTGAGAGATGGAGTTAATGCATTTGTTTTTCTTTCATACTGTAAAACCTCTCAGCTCAGGCATTTTATCTATAATCATTTGGCAGCCGGAGGAGGTTCGCTGTGTAGGGCCACATTCCTGTGCATTGATTGGGATCTAGAGATAAAGTTTTTCTGATACAAACGGCAAAAAAAAGCACAACTGTCTGTTAAGGTTACTTATTTTGACTCTTTTTTTTCATTTTTTAGCATTCAGTTGAATGCCATTGTGCAGCAATCTTACATTGTACTGTATTTTAAATGTGCAAAAACTGTTGCAACCTGGTCGCAAAAATGCTCCAGTAGCCTAGCAACCTGACGCTACTTGGTTATAATCTGACTGAAGAATCGATCAAGAATTTTATTTGCTAAAATTTTAGTCACGTATTATTATTATTATTATTATTATACACTCATTTGTGGGACTGAAAGCCGAGGTGCTGCTTAAACAGATGCCACAACCTCAAAGTTAGCTAGCTAGCCGTGTCTGTTACAACCATGACCTAGCTCTCTAGTGTTAGCTAGCTAGTTTCTTGAAGCAGATTTTACACAAGCTAGGAAGTTTTTTTTAAAGCAATATAAATTAAATATGTATTAACTAGCAAGCTAAGCCTGTTAAATTCTGAGTTAGTTCACTGATATGTTAGTTAGTTACTTAGCTGAGAGGATCTTAGCTACCAGTTATCCCTCCTAACCTGTAACCACAACCATCATGGAAAGGTGTCTGACTGGATAGTATGAAGTAAAAACCAATGTGTTTATCAACACTTTTCTGACTCTGACACTTCACAGCACAACACAACATTTCGAATCTTAAAAATCACTACAGTCTCGCGCTTTGTGTTTGCAAGCAGGACGCTCGGCTGATGTCTCATTCGGAGTGACATGTCTATTGATCACAGGTAATTATTTATAGTCTTTAAAAATCTATAATACACCCAAAAAATAGACTCAGAAACATCTCATTTAAAAGCATGTGTTTAAATTAATGCAGTGTTTTGTAACTCTTTAATGGTAGTTCAGGTTATTCAGGTCAGAAGCCGCTTAATCACTGTTACACAACACGGTTCAATACGGCACGCTCAGGTGGAAATCCACAGAGAGGATTAGTTAAGCACACTAAACACAGATGGGACGGGGCTGTTCTAACTCAACATTACACAAGCTAATCGTTTCTTTATGTAGACACACACACACACACACACACACACATCATATTAATTTATATGCAAAAATGAACAGAATGAATACTTCATTATCTTGGATGAGAGAAAAAAATACAGACTTGGACAAATTTGTTGGTACCCTTCCATGAAAAAAGAAGAACGCACAATTTTCTCTGAAATAACTCGAAACGGACAAAAGTAATTGGCATCCATCATTGTTTGTTCCGAATTTAATAAAAATCAGACTTTGCTTTTGATTTTTGATTCAACAGAATATTTTAAACGATAAAACAAATGAAAATGCAATGGACAAAAATGATGGGACGCTTAACCTAATATTTTGTTGCACAACCTTTAGAGTATCTGTAGCTCTCAGTGAGACTTCTGCACCTGTCCACAGGTAGTTTGTCCCACTCTTCCTGAGCAAACTGCTCCAGCTGTCTCAGGTTTGAAGTGAGCCTTCTCCAGACTGCATGTTTCAGCTCCACAGATTCCACAGATGTTTGATAAGATTCAGATCAGGGCTCGTAGGAGGCCACTTCAGAATAGTCCATTGTTTTGTTCTTGGATGCTGTTACTGTGGGTTTTGGGTTTTTATCATGTTGGAGGACTCGTGACCTGAGACTGAGACAGAGCTTTCTGACACGGGGCAGTATGTTTCGCACCAGAATGCTTTGATAGTCTTGAGATTTCATTGTGCCCTGCACAGATTCAAGGCACCCTGTGCCAGACACAGCAAAGTAGACGCAAAACATAACCGAGCCTCCTCCATGTTTCACAGTAGGTATGGTGTTCTTTTCTTTGAAAGCTTCATTTTTTTGTCTGTGAACATAGAGCTCTTGTGACTTGCCAAAAAGCTCCAGTTTGTTTCATCTAAACAAAGGACATTCTCCCAGAAGCATTGCAGCTTGTCAAAATAAAATTCCAGTCTGGCTTTTTTATGTTTTTCTTTCAACAGTAGAGTCCTCCTGGGTCTTCTTCCATTGAGCCCATTGTCACTCAAAAAGCGACGGATGTTGCGATCAGACACTGATGTACCTTGACCTTGGAGTTCAGCTTGTAGCTCTTTGGAAGTTTTCCTTCGCTCTTTGTCTACCTTTTGCACTATCCTTCTGTTCAATCTGGGGATGATTTTCCTCCTGTGACCACATCCAGGGAGGTTGGCTACAGTCCCATGGACCTGAAACTTCTTAATAATATTTGTAACTGTATTCACAGGAACATCAAGCTGCTTGGAGATGGTCTTATAGCCTATGCCTTTAACATGCTTGTCTATAATTTTCTAATGATTCTATAATTTTATCATTTCTGATCTCCAACAGTCTCCTTTGCTTTCTCTGGTCCATGTTCAGCGTGGTACACACAATGATGCCAAACAGCAGAGTGGCTACTTCTCTCCATTTCAGTAGGCTGAATGACTGATTACAAGATTGAAGACATGTGTGATACTAATTAAAGAAAACAGTTAGCATGAAATATGGCTATAATCTAAATATTAATAATCTTTTCTAGGGGTACCAACAAATCTGTCCAGGCCATTTTAGAATATCTTTGTAGAATAAGCAATAATTTATCTCTTTTCACACTTTCTTTGCTCTACTCTATGACATACGAAAGGCATGCAGGTATACATGAGACAATGGCTTTTAATTTCATCACTTTTCAGGAGGAGTGAAGCATTGTTTCAATTGTCCACGTCTGTAAAAACAACTGAAAGAGAACGATATACAGATATATATTTTTTTATGCCCCACATAAATCTGAACACTTCATGATTACGGCTGCTTCATGATCTTCAGACGTTTCTATTCTTTTTACACGACAACTTCCCGTGACTGCCTGAGATATAATCCTTTTCACCAATGCATATCTACTTTAAAAATCATTGTGTCTGAAGTGATCACTTACGCTGCCTATAGAAAGTAACAAACATCCTAAATTCTTTTCTACATGAGAACTTTTTAGTGTGACTTATACCACACTAGAAGGTGTTGATTAATTTTCTGTAACAGCTGATGATGATTGCACTTATATATTTTTAATATTTGATTAATTTAATATTTTAGTTACTTATATATATATTTTATTTATCAATTTTATATATTGTATTTTTTGTTGGATTATTATATGCTATGCATTTATTATATTTGCAATGTAAGTGATTTTTGTGTGTGTTTTTAAGAGACTAAGCTAAAAAATTATTTTAAACCTCAGTTTTTTAAAAAAAAAACATACTGGATAGAGATGGATATCATCTTTAGAAAAAGTGATTTCGAGCCATCTCTACTGTACTGTAACATGATTATTTGTACTGAAGAAAAAAAATATATAAAAATCGCCTATGTTTGAAATGTGGGCATTTTACAGACTGTTGAGCGCCCGCACAGACCCGTATGTTCACTGGGTGGCGTGACAGAGGAATCAGTCATGGAAAGTACTGCGTGTATTTATAAGAGAGTGCGGAGTCATGTAGGTGTGATGTGATATCATCTCAGAAATCATCTCTCAGATTATTTTCTCTGCTGGTATTTTATGCAAACTACTCCATTGGGGACAAATAAAGGATTATCTTATCTTATCTTATCTTATCGACAAGCTCCTGTGCCCGTCTGGGCTCGAATAATGTCTGTCGGTGCATATCACCTGGCACCCTCGATTTCTACATCATGTTGCTAAACCAAGACAGCAGAGAAGAGGTGGAGGGCTAGCTGCTATCTACCGCAACACCATGAACGTTAAGGCCTTTGCTTTGCATAATGTAATGTCGTTTGAATACATGGGCATAAAAATCACTGGTCCACCTGCTCTACTAATAATATTGATATACTGACCCTCAAAAAGGTTACCATGTTTTCTGAACTGCTTACGCTGTACTGTTCAGTATGCCCTGCTGTAATTCTGCTTGGTGACTTTAACATATATGCTGACACTGATTATGAATACTTGAGTGCTTTAATTTTACCCAACATTAGATTTCTCTACTCGTTCACAAGATCGCACCTTAAACTGAATCTGCTCTACTGCCATAGGAAGTATTTCTATTGCTGGATGTCAGTTTAATATCTCTGATTACTTTCTTATCGAGTTTGTGTGCAGCTTTCCCGTCCTTACGCCCGCGAATAGAACTCTTAGATCTTTCTGCACCTTTCATGTGTTATAGCAATCAACAAAATTCAAGTGAAAGTGAAAAACAAATACAAACATTAAAAAAAGAAAAAAAAATACAGTGAACTGGTTGCATTAGTTTGTGCACCCTTTAATAACGGAGCGTGTAACTGTGAAAGAATTAACAAATCACATTTAAATTCATGTTCAAAAGTTATCATCATACACTTGTCATCAATTAAGTGATTCTGATTAACCTCAAATCAAGTTGTTCTGCAGGATTTTCTTTAAGTCTTCTTGATTAGAACCAACTGCTGAAGCCATGTACAGGATCTTATTGTCAAAGAACTTCCAAAACATTAAGATGTAACAAGATGGAACACTGTGAAGCCCATCATCAACAAGTGGAGAACATGGGGCACCACAGTGACATTACCAAGAACAGGAGGCTGCCAAGAGACCTACAGCAACATTACAGTAGCGGCAGGAATCTCTGGCATGTACTGGATACTCCCTGCATGTGACAACAATGTCTCCTATTCTTCACATGTCTGGGCAAAAAACAAAACATCCAAACCTGACTAAATCACCACAAAACATGTGTCAAAATGTGTTATGCTCTAAAATAAAACTTTTTTAGGCATAAATCTAAAAGATATGTGTGGTGCAAAGATAAGACAGCATACCTATGAAAGAACACCATATCTATGGAGAAGCATGGTGGTGGCAGCATCATGTTAGACGGAGGCTTCTCTTCAGCTAGGACTTGGGCTTTAGTCAAAATAAAGTGAATGATGGAAAAATTTCACCTTCCAGCATGATAACAACCCAAAGCACAAATCCAAGTCAACAAAGGAACGGCTTCTGAAGATGATCAATCATTTTGGAATGGCCCAGTCAGATCCCAGATCTAAATCTGATTAAAAACCTTTGGAATGACTTGGAGAGGGTTTGGTGCCCACAATTCACAATTTGATAGATCTGGAGCATTTTCTTCAAGGAAGCATGGAATAAAACTGCCAAATAAAGATGTGCTAAGTGGGTAGACTCTTACCCAAAAAACTCTGAGCACTAATTCACTTGAAAAGTGCCTCTTTGTCTTCTCACTGCCTCTAATCACCATTAGGCATGACTTTCAGTTAAACTAGGACCAGGTTATTAGTCACTAGGTCAGTAAATACACGTGAATTCTCAGTATATTACATACAGGTAGGTCCGGAAGTATTTGGACAATGACAGAGTTTTTATAATTTTGCCTTTACACACCACCACAATGGATTTGAAATTAAACAATCAAGACGTGATGGAAGTGTAGACTTTCAGCTTTATTTTAAGAGGTTCCGCAAAAATATGGCATTTACCATTTAAGAATTACAGCCATTTTCAACAAAGTTCCTCCATTTTCAGGAGCTCAAAAGGTATTTGGACAAAGTGACATAATTGTAAATATAACCATAATTTTAATACTTGGATGAAAATCCTTTGCAGTCAATGACTGCCTGAAGTCTGGAGCCCATTTTCTCAAAACTCAAATTCTGTGTTTCCTCGCTGGAGATGCTTTGCCAGGTCTTCACTGCAGCCACCTTCAGTTGCTGCTTGTTTGTGGGTCTTTCTGCCTTCAGTCTTGTCTTCAGTAAGTGAAAAGCAGCTCTATTGGGTTGAGATCAGGCCACTGACTTGGCCATTGAAGAATATTCCATTTCTTTGCCTTCAAAAAGTCTTGAGTTGCTTTCGCAGTATGTTTAGGGTGATTATCTACCCGCTCTGTGAAGCGGCGTCCTATCAGTTTTGTAGCATTTGGCTGAAGTTGAGCAGAGAGTATAGCCCTATACACCTCAGAATTCATCCTGCTACTTCTGTCAGCAGTCACATCATCAATAAACACCAGTGAGCCCGTTCCATTGGCAGCCATACATGCCCATGCCATAACACTGCCTCCACCATGTTTGACACATGATGTGGTATTCTTCGGATCATGCGCCGTTCCTTTCTTTCACCATACTTTTCTCTTCCCATCATTCTGGTACAAGTTAATCTTGGTTTCATCAGTCCAAAGAATCTTATTCCAGAACATGGGAGGCTTTTTTAGATGTTTTCTGGCAAAGTCTAATCTGGCTTTCCTGTTCTTGAATGTTACCAGTGGTTTGCACCTTGTTGTAAACCCTCTGTATTTACATTCATGAAGGCGTCTCTTGATTGTAGATTTTGACACTGATACGCCTACCTTCTCCAGAGTATTCTTGACTTCTGTTGATGTTGTGAAGGGGTTTTTCTTCACCAAGGAAAGGATTCTGCGATCATCCACTTTAATTGTCTTCCGTGGTCTTCCAGGCCTTTGGATGATGTTCAGCTCACTTCTTTCTTTTTAAGAATGTACCCAACTGTTGATTTGGCCACACCTCAGTTTTGCTATTTTTCTTATAGATTTATGTTGTTTTTTCAGCCTAATGATGGCCTCCTTCACATTGAGATCTCCTTGGACCTCATATTGGTATCTCCAGTCAAACAGCTGCCAAATGCCAACTCAATACCTGATATCAACTCCAGACCGTTTATCTGCTTCATTTGTCTTGAAGTAACGAGGGAATGGACCGCACCTGGTCAATTAACTTCTTGTCAGTCAATTGTCCAAATACCTTTGAGTCCCTGAAAATGGAAGTACTTTGCTTAAAATGGCTGTAATTCCTAAATGGTAAATGCCATATTTTTGTGGAACCTCTTAAAATAAAGCTGAACGTCTACACTTCCATCACATCTTGATTCTTTTATTTCAAATCCTTTGTGGTGGTGTATAAAGGCAAAATCACAAAAACTCTGTCATTGTCCAAAAACCTCCGGACCTGACTGTATATATTCATGGGAGGATAAAGCTGAAGTACTCCGTTTTGTTTGTTTGATTTTTTCTGAACTTTGGGCTTGGAATTTTGGTGTTTTTTGTAGATATGGGAAATGCACACTTTTGCACTCAACTGTACCTAAAATCTTTTCATTTCATCAAGAGAGAACATCTAAACCACTTCTGTGTAAATTCTTAAACCTGCCACAGCTTGCTGAAGTCTAACTGAAGCGAGATTATAAATAGCACAATACTGTGACTGCCAAAGAGCAGCTGCTGAGATTTTTAACACAACCTGTAACCCTCTACTGCTAAGCTCTTTCCTCAGATAAGATTCTTATTCTTACTTAATTCTTAAGTCACTTTGAATACAAACACAAACAAATGCAGCTTGTCACGTTACAGAGAAATCACAGCGCGAAAAGAAGAATGCCAGAAAATGTTAACAGTTTTAAAGTTGTGAAGTGAAGTGACATGTAGCCAAGTATGGTGACCTATACTCAGAATTTGTGCTCTGCATTTAACCCATCCAAGTGCACACACACACACACACACAGCAGTGGGCAGCCTTTTTTTTTTTTTGCTGCGGCGCCCGGGGAGCAGTTGGGGGTTCGGTGCCTTGCTCAAGGGTCTCACCTCAGTCATGGTACTGATGGTGGAAGAGAGTGCTGGTCATTCACTCCCCCCACCTACAATCCCTGCTGGACCTGAGACTCGAACCCACGACCTTCAGGTTCACCTTCGGGACTCAAGTCCGAGACTCTAACCATTAGGCCACGACTGCCCCCTTAACATTTAACAGTTTTACTGGCAATACTGGAGATTCCTTCCATAAATATTAAACAAACATCTCCTTACATATCACCAATTTTTACACAAGTCCCTGTGCATAAGCTGTTATTATAGATATCATATTTAAACAAGTGCATTAATATAAACCTGTGATTTGAATCTGCACTACTGTGGGAGAAGTGCACTTAAATCCACTTAAAGTGCCGATTATTTTAATTTTCACATTTTAACTTGCTGCCTCTTTTCCTTCGTCAGGCACACACCTTTAAGAGAACCGGTGTGAGTCAGAGTCACACGGGGAGGAGACACGGCAAACATGTGATAAAAACGGGACTTGAGTGAGGCGGAGCTCCGTAACGGAGAGAACACTGAAGATCTACAGGTGAGTACAGGATTTCTCCACATCACAGTAGAAAGAATTAAATCAGTTCCAATCAGTTCTTTAATTGTTTGAATATACAGTTATACACTACGGATTGAGCGATGCTCCACAACTACATCATCGTGTACAAACAAGTTGTTATTACTGTGTACTTTGAGAGGGACTGAATTTCTAGGCAGCATTTCAGGACTCTTTAAGAGTTCTTCAGGTAGTTATGGTTCTTTGCTTCCTAACGAAGTTCCGCTTGGAATCATTTCTGAAAAAGAAACCCTACATTGTAGAGTCCATCTGCAATCAAGGGTTTCCTCTGAGGAACAACCTTTAGGATGCTAGATTTTCTTTACCTTTAAATTTGCTGGTTATATTAACAGCACTCCTGTTGCTGATTTTGGATTCCGGTTGCAAAGTTGCAAAGAAACATTCAGAATAATCAGGAGATCAGCTGATTGATTGGAAAGAGGAAATTAGAAGAGTACAAATGCAATATGTGGCTTTTAAATATCAGGAACTGTTTAACTCACAGCAATGCAAAGTTTGATGGACTGAGACGGATGTAGGATGTCAGATGATGATGAAGGGTGTTTTATCATCTGTGGTCCTGAGAGAAGCCTTTGGCGATTGGGATTTGAAACGAGTGATTCCATGCACAATGACTTCAAATGTGCAAAAATTGTGCATCTTACATCCATTTATTTCTCATTTTGTGTTCTACTTTTGTAAATTCAAAACCGAGTTCACAGTATATGAAAGTTTGTTTGCTCTTTTTGTGCAGGTTTCCACATGTACAAGATGCCGTTAGACGCTTCAGTAACAGCTGAAGTTATTAAAGAACAGCGATTTAATGCCAAGCTGTCCCTTTCGACCATTCGATTTTTATTTCATGTTTATATGTTTGCACTAGGAGGCATTATGTAAATACTTCTAACTGTTACACACACACACTCTCTCTCTCTCTCTCTCTCTCTCTCACACACACACAAACACACAAACACATAAACACACACTTTTTGTGTTCTTTTTAAGATTTGTAAAACATTATTATTCTTAAAAATATTAGAAAATATATATTATATATATATAATATATATATATTTAATTTTTAAAACATTGTGGGGGAAATTGTTTGTCTTATTTCTTTCTAATTTTTTTGTAAACTGGAGACAACTTGATCTGTATAGAGTGTAAATGAAAATAGAAGACATGATCAAAGCATAAAATGTAAATTATTATTTTAAAAATAGAATAAAAATGGTTGAAAATGTCTAAAATTCAATTAATTAATTAATTAATCAATCAATCAATTAATTAATTAATTAATAATGACACTGTAAAGACAAAAACTAATTAGTAAAATATAAAGATAAAATAGTATGCAATAAAAAAGCAGTAAAACAGTAGTAAATTGTAATACAAATAAAAAATAGAATAATAATATAACAAAAATAAATTTTAAAAACTGAGAACACAAATGCAAAACTAAATTTATATAAGAATAAAAACCTAATATTAAATTACCTTAATTAACTCTATCACAGCATTGTAGAGTGGTGGGTAACGTTGCTGCATCTCAGCTCCAGGGTCCTGGTTTCGATCCTGAGCTCACGTGACTGCACAGAGTTTGTTTATTCAAGGGTTATGAGTCTACGTGATCAAATCATGTTGTACAAATCACCTGTACAACAATAAAAAAAAAAAGTGAATTATATGAAAACAGTTTTAAATGCAGTTTGCTTCACATGTATTTTGTACATCTAATATGATTAACCTTAGGGCACTGGCTCACACTCGCACTGTATAACTGTGAGGATTTGTGTATAGAGCGGCCTCTGCCTTTTTGAGGTAAAACTGCACACAAGCTACAAGTAACGAAGTAGTTACTGAATAACAGATGGGTCAGGTTAGTCCTTTATGAATGAATTTACATTATTTACAAAGCACTCATTAATTAAAGAATGTTCTTATGAACAAGATAACAAAGTACTTTTGAAACGTTTCAAGAAAGCCACCCCAGTTCTGTGAATGTTCGAGTGTACAGTTATACAATACGGATTGAGCGATGCCCCACACATACAATATTATAAATATAGTACACAACAAACGTGATATTGCATGTGTGTATCTGAGAGAGACTGCATTTCAGGTAGCAGTTAAGGGTTCTTTAAGAGTTCTTCGGGTAGGTACCATCATCTGCTTCCTTAAAAGGGTATTTGCAATCAAGGATTCCTTCTCAGAGACACACAAAACGAACTTTAGGATACGAGATTTTTTTTTTTTTTCTTTTAAAGTGTACACCCTCTGTTGTAGGGTTCTACATAGAACTTTAAAAGATACCTTCCACATAGATGGTTCTATGATTAGGGTTCTGTGTAGAGCGCATTAGGATGCTAGATATTTTGCAAACTTCATCTTATATTATTAAACTCATGAAACTGTATTAAAAATCTGCATCGTATCCTACAGACAGTCCAAGAAATGATGCGCGAACAACCTAGAAATATTCATTCTTCATCAGGTTTGCAGGTTGAAGTCTAGGTTGGTGAAAGGTTGAGGCAAGACAATGTTCATATGGATAACATTATGGAAGTGTTTTATTCAATTCTGTACTCTGTTCTCTGTTCTGTTTCCCCAAAGGTTTGCGAGTGCAGAGACTAAAAAGGTGACACCATGCAAACCGCTGTGTTTTTCACTGTGATTATCCTGCTCACAGCCAGCGCAGGCAAGTAGCAGTGCCTGAAGCTTTTCCTGTTATCGTATGTGCATAATATTTTCTCAGCTTACACCTTCTTTAGGTGTGTCTGTTTATTTAAATTTACTTTCTCACACTCAAAAATAAAAAAAAGCCCAAAGCTAAATACCTACAATGTTTATTTTATTCCAGACACTTCTAAATCTCGTCTTTACACACCAAATCCAGCTCTTAACGCTCCTGAGTTAAGAAGGAAATCTGTAAAAATTAAAATAAGCCAAAACATGAGTTGTGTTCTAATACAGATTCGAACACACCCTTGCTGCCTTCCCCTCATGTCCCCTTGTACAAATCTCTTTTATCCTTGAAGTTTTCAAGTCAATATGGTAGCAGCTAGTTAGCATGGATCATGGTAGCAGCTAGTTAGCATGGATCATGGTAGCAGCTAGTTAGCATGGAGGTTGACTAGGGCATGCTAAAGTTAGAAAAACTTCCCAGAAGTCCATGAGTGCTGGATTGTACATTTTTGCCTTAAAGTTCTCAAAAAGGAGCTAGATGTTGTTTTTTCTGCCCTCACATGCCGAATGTTTCTTCACAGTTGCAAATAAGGTGAACATGACCGTTGAACATTCAGGGGGAAAAAAGTGTGGTGAGAACGTCACTCTGCTGTGCCGCCTCTCTTCAGAGAGCAAGGTTGTGTTGGAATTTTCCTGGGTCCTGAATCTGGCAGAAAATTCTACAAAAGTTCTCTGTAATATCAGCGAGACCGAGAAGAGAGAGTCTAATAGAATCCACTGCAAATATGAACGTAATCAAGATTTAGCACTAACAATTGAAGGCTTACAGCAGAGCGATAACGGCCTGTATTTCTGCAAAGCGCAGACCAGCATAGGCCACAACAGCAAAATGATCTCCGTAAACATCACAGGTGGGTTTCACAGGAACCAAAAACACAACATCAAATCCAGAAACACACAAACATGAGCTTAGAAAGGAAAGGGGCGGTCCTAACATCACATGCTCTTCGCTGATTGGACACGGCGTATTCTCACAAGTAAAAAGCATCACTCGTTTTCACTCTGTTATCTAGTTATACTAATGAAAATGATGAAGTTATTTATGTTATTACAGTGAGGAGGAGTTTCCTCCAGCGTCTCTCAGACTGATGCGCATAGTAGCCATGATCGTCAACGTGATGATCGATAGGGATCGCGCCTTTCTGTGTTAATGTTGATGTGTTTCTGATTTTGCTGCTGTGTTTGTCTGAGGTTGTTTGTTAATGTGTTTTGTACTTATGTCTGGTGATCCGATATCCTCAAACGTCCTCCACTAAAGTTCAAATCAGGACTTCACAGTGTAGGATTAGTTCAAGACAACCTGAAATCAGAACTGACTTTGTTAGCTCATGCTGATGCTGAGTCACAGGGCAGCGTAACACACTCCGAGGAAACTCTAATTAATTTGTCCTCTAGTTAATTATCACGTGTGTACGCAAAAGCATTTGTATTAAAAAAATCTCCAGTTCCACAGTGACTCTGTAGTCTTTGTAACACTTTCTATAAAGTAAATTTTTGTCTTTTTTTGCAGACTGTGCTAATCAGAGATCTCCGCGGATAAATGGCCCCAGACCAAACCACGCCTGTGCTTCAGAACGCAAATGGATAAATTTGCTGGTTTCATTAACAGCGCTTTTGTCGCTCATTTTGGATTCCAGTATGTAAAAAAAGTTGCAAAGAAACTCAAAGAAACATTCAGAATAATCAGGAGATCAGCTGATTGGTTGGAAAGTGTAAATTAGAAGCTTACGGAAGCAATTTGCGTGCCGTTTCCGTGGCTTTTACATCTCAGGAACTGTTTAACTCACAGAAACGTGAAAGATCATTGGACTGAGAAGGATTTAAGACGTCCGATGATGATGATGATGATGATGATGATGATGGATGTTGTATACAGACACAGTCATAACCTCTGCGTAGAGAGAACTTGTAACGTTTTCACTTGTAAAGACTTACAGAGGATAAAATATGCCTTAAATATCTGTTTATTTCTCATTTTCTGTTCTAGTTTGGTAAACTAGTTCACAGTGGGTACAGGTTTGTTAACTGTTCCAAGATCTCCACATGCACAAGATGCCTTTAGATGCTTCAGTAACAGCGGACATGTTATTCCATGCCAAATGGAATTCTCCAAAATGTGTGATTTGGGAAAATGCAGTGTAAAGTCAAGAGGGTGATGATGGAGCTATATATATTTATTTCATTTTTATATGTGCTTGCACTGAGGCATTATGTAAATACTTACTATTGTACTGACTGTTACAAACACACACACACTCCATCCCTCTCTCTCTCTCTCTCTTTCTTCTTTATGCGCTTTATGCGTACAGGAACATCAGTGACTCTCTTAATATTTCACTTTGGGTATCGTTCGCAGTTCTGTGCAATAGTGGGTGTAGCCTTTATGGTGCTGTATTTTATCAGATTGATCTGACTGCATATATAACACACACAGGTTTGTTTGTTTGTTTGTTTGTTTTAATGTTTGAAGAACATTATCAATCTTCATAATGCTGCAAAAAAAAAAAAAAAGACCAAACTGAATAAAAAAGTGAACAAGTATTGATTTATATGTCACGTTTCAGTTTGGACACACCTTCTTATTCAATGGTTTTTCTTTATTTTTATTGTTTTCAACATTGTATATTAATACTGAAGACATCCAAACTATGAAAGAACACGTAAGGATTTATGTAGTAAACAAAAACGAGTTAAATAACCCAGAATATGTTTTATATTTTCAATTCTTTTCCATCTTTTGCTTTGATGAGCTTTGCACACTCTTGGCATTCTCTCAGTCAGCCTCATGAGGTAGTCACCTGAAATGGTTTTCCAACAATCTTGAAGGAGTTCCCAGAGGTGTTGAGTACTTGTTGGCTGCTTTTCCTTCACTCTCCGGTCCAACTCATCCCAAACCATCTCAACTGGATTTAGATCAGGTGATTGTGGAGGCCAGCTCATCTGATGCAGCACTCCATCACTCTCCTTCTTGGACAAATAGCTCTTACATAACCAACCTTGAGGTGTGTTTGGGGTCTGTGAGGCAGTGGTTTCACAGACTCCAGAATACCCCCAGGATGATGGCAATACTCGCCGAGATGTTATAGTGCAAGGTGATGATTTATTTACAGTGCTCAAGAGGTGATCCAGTACGGGGGGGAAAAAAAACCCCAAAGCTATATACAAAGTTACAAACAAATAAACAAACAAACAAACACTTTAGCTCTATATACAGTAATTTAAACTCTAACAAATATTGCTCATGGCACCACAGTTGCACGCTCACTCAAAAACAACAACCAACCTACCAATCAGCCAACACCCACAGTGGTTTGGGGCTCTCTTTTAAACTCTAAGCCCTGCCCCTCTTTGGATTAAACCAACTAGCAAGGAAGGTGCAGGGCAAATAGGCACATATTTTACAATAATGTACACATATCATACATTTAAGATATCATCTACTACATAATATATATCTTTACACTATGAAATAAAACATTATACACCATAATAGCAAATACAGACATAACGTAAATATAAAAACATTTCACGATTGCCCCATGGGACACACAGTGGACTAGTCTATTTCCGGTTGCTTCGCGCCAATTCTGGCAGTATAAAGCCAGGCCACCGGGTGGCGCCCAGGTTTGGCCGGCCTATGGGGGAAACGCCACACGAAGAACCCACTACACAGACAATAACAAGCACAAACCACCGGTGTGTATTTAAAACATGAAACAAAGAAAAAGTAAGCAAAACACCGTAAACCATTAACTCAAATATATGTATGTGTGTTTGTGTTGTCATGCGCAGCGTGAATTAATGTCAGGGGATGAAACGGAGTGGATATGTTTGTGTGTATGAAAGTCCAGTATGCTAATAGCGTGCGTGTGCACCCACATCGCCTCAGCAGGGATTTACGGAGGAAGAATGAGGTACGATGAGGTGTGTGTTTGTGTATGTGTGTGTGTGTGTGTGCGCCAATAGGGCTAGGTCACTTCCTCACAGGGTCATTGTCCTGTTGGAAAACAAATGATGGCCCCAGTGAAGTGCAAACCAGATGGGATGGCATGCCTCTGTAAGTCACCAACAGTGTCACCAGCAAAGCACCCCCACACCATCACACCTCCTCCACCATGCTTCACAGTGGGAACCACACATTCAGGAACCGTCCGTTCACCCTCTCTACGTCTAACAAAGACACGGTGGTTAGAACCAAAAATCTCAAATTTGGACTCATCAGACCAAAGGACAGTTTTCCACTGATCTAATGTCCATTCCTTGTGTTTCTTGGCCCAAGCAAGTCTCTTCTGCTTGTTGTTCTTCTGAAGTAATGGTTTCTTTGCTGCAATTCGACCATGAAGGCCTGACTCACGCAGTCTCCTCTGAACAGTGGATGTTGAAATATTTCTGCCACTTGAACTCCGAGAAGCGTTTCTGTGGGCTGTAATCTGAGGTGCTGTAAATCGGCGGTTTCTGAGGCTGGTAATTCTAATAAACTTATCCTGTGCAGCAGAGGTAGCTCTTGGTCTTCCTTTCCTGGGACGGTCCTCATGAGAGCCAGGTTCATCATAGCGTTCGGTGGTTTTGGCGACTGCACTTGGGGATACATTCAGAGTTCTTGAGATTTTTCGGATTTCTTAAAGTAATGATGGACTGTCTTTTCTCTTTGCTTAACTGAGTGTTTCTTGCCATAATATGGATGTGTACAGTAGTTGTAGTAGCACTAACAGGGCTATTGACTCTGTACCCACCCTTCCTCTGCACAAGACAACTGATGGTCTAAAGCACTTTAAGAAGGCAAACGTCACAAATGAACTCTTGACAAGGCACAGCTGTGAACTGAAAACCATTCCAGGTGACTATCTCGTGAATCTGATGAGACAATGCCATGAGTGTGCCAAGCTGTCATCAAAGCTAAATGTAGCTACTTTGGACAATCTAAAATATAAAACATATTCTGGGTTATTTAACACGTTTTTGTTTACTACATAATTCCATACATGTTCTTTCATAGTTTGGATGTCTTCAGTATTAATGTACAATGTTGAGAATAATAAAAAGAAAGAAAAACCACTGAAGGAGAAGGTGTGTCCAAACTTTTGACTGCTGCATATATATATATATATATACACTATATTACCAAAAGTATTCGGTCACCCATCCAAATGATCAGAATCAGGTGTCCTAATCACTTGGCCTGGCCACAGGTGTATAAAATCAAGCACTTAGGCATGCAGACTGTTTTTACAAACATTTGTGAAAGAATGGGCCGCTCTCAGGAGCTCAGTGAATTCCAGCGTGGAACTGTCATAGGATGTGCCACGAATCCAGTCGTGAAATTTCCTCGCTCCTAAATATTCCACAGTCAACTGTCAGCTTTATCATAACAAAATGGAAGAGTTTGGGAACAACAGCAACTCAGCCACGAAGTGGTAGGCCACGTAAACTGACGGAGAGGGGTCAGCGGATGCTGAAGCGCATAGTGCAAAGAGGTCGTCGACTTTCTTCACAGTCAATTGCTACAGAGCTCCAAACTTCATGTGACCTTCAGATTAGCCCAAGTACAGTACGCAGAGAGCTTCATGGAATGGGTTTCCATGGCTGAGCAGCTGCATCCAAGCCACACATCACCAAGTGCAATGCAAAGCGTCGGATGCAGTGGTGTAAAGCTGGACTCTAGAGCAGTGGAGACGCGTTCTCTGGAGTGATGAATCACGCTTTTCCATCTGGCAATCTGATGGACGAGTCTGGGTTTGGAGGTTGCCAGGAGAACGGTACATTTCGGACTGCATTGTGCCGAGTGTGAAATTTGGTGGAGGAGGAATTATGGTGTGGGGTTGTTTTTCAGGAGTTGGGCTTGGCCCCTTAGTTCCAGTGAAAGGAACTTTGAATGCTTCAGGATACCAAAACATTTTGGACAACTCCATGCTCCCAACCTTGTGGGAACAGTTTGGAGCGGGCCACTTCCTCTTCCAACATGACTGTGAACCAGTGCACAAAGCAAGGTCCATAAAGACATGGATGACAGAGTCTGGTGTGGAGGAACTTGACTGGCCTGCACAGAGTCCTGACCTGAACCCGATAGAACACCTTCGGGATGAATTAGAGCGGAGACTGAGAGCCAGGCCTTCTCGACCAACATCAGTGTGTGACCTCACCAATGCGCTTTTGGAAGAATGGTCAAAAATTCCTATAAACACACTCCTCAACCTTGTGGACAGCCTTCCAAGAAGAGTTGAAGCTGCAAAAGGTGGACCGACATCATATTGAACCCTATGGGTTAGGAATGGGATGGCACTTAAGTTCATATGTGAGTCAAGGCAGGTGACCGAATACTTTTGGTAATATAGTGTATGTATATATATATATATATATATATATAGTTAATGGATACTTTAGTGTTAAACACTGCCATCTCGTGGTCATGTAGTGAACCCTTATGATAAATCTGAGTGGAAAAAGTGAAACAGACACAATGATCTGTTTAGAGTGCAACTAAAAATAGAAATTAACGCAAGGTAATATTTTTAAAATGAAATAAAAAACAGTTAAAATAAACTAAAACAATAAACTATGTAAATAATTAAAACAATTAAGCAATTAGATTAATAAATTAATATGCTTAAACAATAATGGAACTCAAGATAGATAGATAGATAGATAGATATAGAGTTTATTGATAGAAAACAGAAATAAAAAATATAATAAAATATAGCATAAAATAAAAAAGTACATAAAACAAAAAATACAATAAAATCAAATTAAAAATAGAAAATGTATTTTTTTTTAAAGAAAGAAAGAAAGAAAGAAAAAATGAGTAAGAAAAATGACAATGACCAATTCCATCCAAGTGCTATTACTGAAATGGACAGATTTTCATACAGAGTTTTATTAAATATATTAACGTGCTGGACAGTTATGATTTTATGCTGTACTGTGAATAAGGAAGTTTTATTTATCTTATGATCCCTAAATAATTTCTTTAAATTCACTCTTTAATCATCATGCGCTTCTCAGTGAGCACTGACTAACCGAGCTGTTCATGGATGTCCATTTCTGTCTCAGTCTGGTCCATAAAATATAAAATATATCGTTTTATTAGTATTTCTCGACTTTTGTCCACTTTGATTTCACCATTAAATCAGCCAATGTGTCTTTTTTTGTTCCAAGAAAAGTTTGAAGGCTTGAATACAACCACAATAAACTTCTAGTTCAATGTGAGATACATAAAGGGTGTGATATTTAAGCAGGTTAATTATGATAGTAAATGCATGCAGTGTGTGTGTGTGTGTGTGTGTGTGTGTGTAGATTTTTACTGTGAGCTCATGTGAATAAGTTGGAGTGTGGCATGTCTGAATAATTTATTGTATTATACATGAGTCTGTGAAATGGATAGACAGCAGAGGGCACTAGTGACACACACACACACACACACACACACACACACACACACACACACAGCCTGTGAGCCCTGTGAATGTACAGTACAAAAAAAGGGTGAACTACAAAGTACTGACAAAACTCCAAGTCATTAGATATTAGTGGAACATTATTATTATTGTAATATTAAAGATACAGTCATTAAAGCAAAACCCAAAATCCCAGCAGAACTGGAGGTTCCACATTTCATACACACTGACCTAGAAACCCACAACTACCTCACAAACTAGTCATCATTCCTCACCTAGTGGACTCATACCTCCGTCCTTCATCCATGACTGGAATATCGGGAAATTTCACTTGTGTTTTATACTTTCTCATGAAATTTTGACTTGTTGGATGGATAGATGGATGGATGGATGGATGATTTTTTTTTCATGGATGGATGCATAGATGGATGGATGGAAGAAAGGAATAATGGTTGGGTCAAAGGATAGATGAATGGATGGATGAGTGGATGAAATGATTAATGGCCAGGTCAATAGATGGATAGATAGATGGATGAACGAGTTGATAGATTGATGGATTCGTTGATGGACTGATTAAAGGATGGACTAGTTGATGATTGTATGAATTAGCTGATGGGTTTCTGGATCAGTTGATGGATGGATGGATGGATGGATGGACTGATTAAGGAATGAGTTTCTTTTTTACATTTCTTTCTTTTTACACAAGAGGTTAAGTAAACATTTCTTTTTAAACTGCACGGTTAAACGCTGCTGGGATTTTGCTGGGAATCTGTGATTAGCATCAGGGAAATTGGCAGCACGGGGTCACCACTTGGCCGATGTAAAAGGTCAGAGGTCATCCTCTTCAGTCAGTCATTAGAACTCGAGTGTGAGCTCTGTAAAAAAAACCAATGTTAGATGAGTGTCTCTCAGAGAAAAGCTGTGACCTGTGACCTGCGTCGCATTTTGTGTAGGTGTTTTTTTTTTTAATTAAAGAAAACAATGATAAATGTAATGTAATATTAAACATCTAAAGGTTATGTCAGTTACCTTTGTCTTAATTCATCATGAATAAAGAAAACTCCAGCTCTGATAGTAGAGCAGCTGCAAATCACAGGTTTATATTAATGCACTCATTCTAATACGTTATCGTTTCTATAGCAACAGCTCATTCACAGGGACGTGTACAGGGAGACACTCCACATAAACGGATGTAAAAACATGGAATCAGTGATAGAGTGAAGTTTTCATGGAAGGAGTCTCCAGTGTCAGTGCTTTGATACAGTCAGAGGTAAAACTGTAAATTTGTAAACTGTAAAGTTTTTGTGAAATTTTCAGGAGGACAGAGCAGTTTACGCTTTGCGTAAGACAGAAAAAAAAGAGGCTGGTGAGAGAACAACTGTTTATAGCTGCTATAATCTAAGTTGCATTAAATGTAACTATAAATGGATAAAAAGTACAATGTTCTTTAATAAATAAAAACGTTTAATCATTGCTCAATCGTTGTGGTATAAGAGAAATAAAGCAGGTCAGGATGTGCTGTTATAGGAAAATAATCAACTCCAGGGTGGTAACACTACCTTAGCTTCATCACACTACATCGTCGTTGATTATTTTCCTAGAACAGCCCGAGACGCAGTGTTTTACTCCGTACCACGTGCATTACTAACAGCTCCGAAATGTAAAAATTGTCTCTGCGTATAACAAATTAACACGTTTTTATTCATCATAATTTAAAATGCTCTCACACTGTTACTCGTGTGCAATTCTAAAAGTACAGAGTGTTATAAAAAATCTCTCTCTCTCTCGCTCTCTCTCTCGCTTTTCTCCTCTTACCTTCCTCTGCTTTGAACACACACTGAATAAAAACCTACAAAGGTGGTCCAGTCCAGGCTTCAAAGCCTGCAGTCTGAACACATAGCTGGTTGCCATGGTGGGAAACAAGGCCAGGGAAAATCACATGATCATGCTTTGTTTTTTTTTTTCAGAATTGGCAAAGCGGCTTCTTGTTGCCATGGGAACCCAAACACAATCTGGCTCTGAGCCACCAACGCTACACTTCCACATCTGGACACAGGTCTTATGTAAACTTCAGCCATTTTGAGAAATGAGACAGATGTGTGATCATTCATTCATGTAATGATCATCGAGTTTTAGTATTAGAGTTAATACTGTAAATGTTAGTTATTTTATAAAACACACAATGACACTATAACCAGTGGCTCATGTATAGCTTACAAACCTGGACCATTAAAACACCTTTTTAACAAGCAGACGCTGCTGATCACGCAGATTAAATTGCGCCATTTGACTTTTAAAGGCCAAAATTAAATGCATACAAATGCATAAAGAAATCCCAGACATCAATCTTAGTTCATGTTCTGAATAAAACATTGTTTTCATTAAACATCCCCAATAACAGAAAACCAGAAAACATAGATCTTATTTAACAAGTTGTCATAACAAGTAGTTGTGGTATTTGTATCTTTACCCAGTAGTCATGCTAGATAACTCACGCTAGCTAGTGACTAACAAAAAAATATCCAATAATAGAGCACAAAGAATTTGTTCTAACAAGACTTCTTCATCATCGAGTGCACTACACACAGCGACTCGAACCACATGGAGGACCTTCTTCTGTCGCCATATTTCTGACCAATTAGTTTAAAAAATATTTCAAAATAATGCACTTTGGGTCATTTAATTGTGTTTAGTGTGCAACTAAACCGAAAAGCAAACAAACCAAAGAACTAGTAGAAAATAAAGACCTGATTAAGTACACTGAGATAATGCGTGTGAAACAGGAAACAGGTGTGTTAGTGTTCAGGTGAATGAGATAAATGTAAAGTCTGTGCTGGATCCGGAGCGGATTGGAGGTGAAGCGGCGGCTCCTGGATCAATGGTGGAGCCGGATGTGATAGTTGCCATGGTAACAGATGCTGTGATTAGGAATATTGCTTTTGGACAGAAGTTTGCTGAACTGTAGTCGGGTTTTGAGTGAATGGTTTTGAGCTGCCGTCAGGTCGC